>NW_025763416.1:600000-894457 GCF_003444635.1 Morchella importuna
ATACATGTACCTATGAATATTAACCTCTCTTGCGGAGAGCTACTATTGGGACAGGGTAAAGAGACCCTTTCCTTAAAAAAAAAACTGGCTAAGTTCTAAACCACGAATGTTTTTGAAGAGTCTGTAAATAACGGGCCAAGAAATTATTGCTTCAAAAAAAGTACATATACACATTATCGCCTTCTGTCCATAAGTGTTTATCATTATTTCTTTCCCTTATTCTTCTTTGCGGTTCTCTTTTGTGCTCTCACATCCTTTTTCAACCTGGCATCAACAACCTTATATTTACCCTTGACACCCTTCGGCCTTCCATGGCCCTTATTACCACCTTTGGCAACAACGACTGTGACCTTTTTCTTTGGTTTCTTCTTCGCTGCCTTTTGCATAAGCTTTGTGATGCTTTGTGCCTTGTCTTTCTCCGTAACACCATCCTCGTCCGCCATCAATGCACTCTTCTTACGCAGCTTCTCCATCCTTTGATGAGCTTTAAACTTTTTGCGATCCTTAGCTTCTTGAACCTTCTTGATTGGCCGAGCATTTAAAGCTCGCATCTTTTCCTTGATCGCTGCTGCACCCTCGGCGGTGATAGGACGTATAGGCTTCGAATGATTGTTTTCGTCGTCAAGGAACCAGTCAGGAAGGCCATCCTTGTCCCGGAAGGAGAACTTATTGAAATTATCATCTATAATATCAATTTTGGCCTTTTTCCCTGAAGCAATTCGTTGTGCAAGAGACATGGCTTCAGCAGTGATGATGTTGATATCTAGAATGTCGTATTAGTACAACCTACGCAGAATGAGATATATTAAAACTCACCAAGCTTGCCGTTCTTTTTAGGTTCTTGAGTTGAATCCCAATGTTCATCTTTGCTTCCCTTGACAATCTCAATACCGTCATCTTCCCATTCTTCCTCAGTTTCGAAACCATCCTCCGACCCTGCGAGCTCCTCTTCAGCTTCATCAGCCATTTCCTCGTCACTCGCATCGACTGCTGTATCTGCATCTCCCATTTCTTCGTCTGAGCCCTCATCATCCCCTTCACCTTCCTCGAGATCTGATCCGTCTTCACTTTCGACTTCGTCGTCAATGTCTGCAAATATTTCCTGATCAAAGAACATGGAAGCTCTTTTGCTTAAGCCATCCTTGCCCTTAACGTGACTGTCGTCTAAGGTTGTCATCAGTTTGTCTTTCGTTTCACCATCTTCATCCTCACTATCGCTCTCATCGCTGCTCTCCGCTTCGTCAACCACGACCTCATCGTCACTACTTTCTTCCTTCTCCTCTATACCATGCCATTCGCCGTCCTCGTGCTCTTTTCTCGCCTTTTTGGCTTTATACTTTGCATCGGTTTCAGCTTTTCTTTCCCGATATTGCTCGTACCTATCATGCAAAATTTGATTAGTAAAGGTAATAAAAATATTCGATATGGTGCCTTACAAGCCATCTAATTCGGCCTCCATCCTGTCTGCCTCTTCATCCTCTGTGTCATCTACCTCCGAATCACCCATATCTAAATCTTTTCTTTTCTTGTCATCCTCTTCAACAACCACGTTCATTTTGCCCTTGACTATCTCCCCAAGGGCACCAGCTTTATCGACAGGTTTAAGACCAAACATGGAGTCCCATTGTTGCTCTTGTCCGATTTCCATCGGGGTAGTCATGTGAAGCTGTAACCGTACGATCTCTTTTTGTTTTTTCTCGTTTTCTCTTCGCCTTGCACGTTTCTTTTCGGCGGATTCTTTCTGTTTGAGAAGCTCGAGATCTTGCTCGATTTGTAGCTCTTCGTCCATAGGGGTGATTTCGGCGGCTTCAACGACCTTGTCATCCTTTTTCTTGACTACCAATCCAAACTATTACACGTCAGTCCCGTAACGACGCCCGAGTGTAGGAAATTTTACCTTTTCCCTAACGGAAAGTCGCCATTTGAGCAGGTGTTTGAATTCTTTTCGGCCTAAGACCCTAAGATCCTGACAGCAGTTTCGGATCTCTACGGTTGTCTCTGGGAGTTTGGAAATCGCCGCAATCGCTAGATCTCCACCCTTTTTTTCCTCAAAGGACAACCTGTTTAAGCTTCCTAGCATTTGAATTGGATCCGTAGTCTCAATGAACTCGTTGACAGGAACTTCCTTGAATTGCAGGTAATCGCCCTCTTCATAACCATCTCTCTTTCTCTTTTTGACCTCCGGATTGAAGACCTTAGCCTCATTATTCGGGGTAGCGTCCGGCAATTCCTCGAATACGCTCCGGGGGTCAAGGAATTTAGGGTCTACTCTTTTAGGAGCTTTATAACCTCTGCAAACGACGAAGATTTCCGCAGATACGGCACGTGACGATGGGGGTTTGGTGGCTTCAACTTTGGTGAACAGCTGATTGAACACCCACATAAGGTTGTTAAAATCACGAGAGCGGAAAACCTTGGTAACGAAAGTTCCTCCTTCTATCAGAAACTCCGTGGCGAGCTTGAGAGACTGGAGAACAAGCTCTGCCTGTGTGAAAGCATCCTGAACCCACGCAGTACCAACGTTTGGAGCACCATCATGCATGACGGTATCCGCTTTCCATGACTTCAAATGTCCTCGGATTGTGGCCCTGCATTTTTCTGTGGTGATATCGCTTTGGAAAGAAATAACTTTAGGGATAGGTTTGATTGGCGCGAGATCAACGGCGACAATAAGGGAGTTTACGGGCATGCATTCCGCAGCAACCTGGGACCAGGAACCTGGGGCAGCGCAGAGATCAAGGACTACTTTGCTCTTTTCGAGGAAATTGTATTTCTTATTAAGCTGAATCAATTTGAACGCGGCACGAGCACGGTAGCCTTTTTGTTTGGCGAGCTTGTACCTATAAAGATTTTAGTTTCTTGAAATCTTAAGGTGTCGGATGTGGGATCTTTTTTTTTCTTTTCTTTCTGCGTACCATTTATCAAGACGACCTTTTCCATGCTAAAAAACGACTCAATTAAAACACATTCGGGTAAACAAGAGGAGATAGCTCACCTTCTTTTGAATCGCCATTGTGGGCAAATGCAGAAAAGAAGCTGAAGGGAATGGTATGTGGGGTTCTGTCTGTTGAAGGTGCTGGAGAGGATAGCAACCTCGAAATTCATTTTTTTTCTTTCTTGCCAAGATTTCACTGTGCGAAACTGCGCTAGTATACGCCAAGAATGAGGCTCAAGGAGTGAAGCCCTAATTGCTCAGCCCTGTCACCCGCAACCTGTCCTCCTTCCAGTATCAATCGCGGGAGTCCCAGAGAAGATCTTTGTGAACCCCTGGAATTGATTCACAGCCCTCAACTAACCGGTTCAGCTTCTTGATTTAGAAAAGGAGTTCGATCAGACTCCTGTGACGAAGTACCTTGACACCAGTATTATATAAAACAACCTTATCCGCTTGACATCTTCTCGAGTCCACAGTACTGCGATAGAGTTCGCAACATCCAAGATGTTTACCACATTCGTTGAAGTTTGGGCGACTCCGCTCTTGTTCTTCTCGATGACATTTACCTTAATGTTGATGTGTTTACCTACAAGGCATCATCCATCAAACACTGAGAAGAAGCGAGTTGTCGTGTTGGTGTTAGGGGATATTGGCCGGAGTCCAAGGATGCAGCATCATTGCTTGTCGTTGGCAAGGAAAGGAGCTATAGTGGATCTTGTGGGATATGAAGGTCTATTTTAGTTCAACTATACACTTCTGAACTACGAGCTAATTTTCAATTAGAATCACTTCCTCGTCCTGAGCTACTCGGAAATACTAATATACACAGATACCCTCTTCCGGTGCCTCCAAAGTTATTCAACACTTCTACACCGCTTACATTCGTCATTTTTGCACCTTTCAAGGCATTCTTTCAGTTCACCTCATTGCTTTACTGCCTTCTTTACGTAATCCCGCCATCAGCAGGCTATATTCTTCTACAAAACCCACCGGCCATACCTACTCTCATTGTCACTCAGTTCGTTAGCAAGCTGAGAATGCAGAAGGTTGTTATTGATTGGCACAATTTTGGATGGAGTATTTTGATGATGAAGCTCAACGAGCATCCTATTGTGTGGTTCTGCAAATTTTACGAGAAAGTCTTTGGAAGGGCCGCATACGCCAATTTTGCAGTTACAAATGCTATGGCAAAGGTTTTAAAAGATGATATGGGAATCAAAGCTCCCATCAGAACTTTGTATGACCGACCACCAATGCATTTTGTCCCGCTAGACGCTGCTGCTAAGAAGGAATTTCTTGAATCGCACCCAGCAACTAAACGCCATGCAGCAGCTATACTTTCAGGGAAAACCAAGATGATAACCTCTTCCACATCCTGGACACCAGACGAAGATTTCTCTCAGCTGCTTGCAGCCCTTCTTTCATATGACAGTTATGCGAGTGGAGCAAACTTTCTCAAGCCTGGCTCAGCTCCATCAATTCTTGCAATTATCACTGGCAAAGGACCCCTGAAGGATGGGTATATTGCTACGATTGAGAAGCTTGAATTTCAATTTATCACCGTAGAGACTGTATGGCTGGAATCGGAGGATTACCCAAAGATGATTGCCTGTGCCGACTTGGGAATCAGCTTGCATACTAGTACTTCTGGTGTAGATCTGCCAATGAAAGTTGTGGACCTATTTGGCGTGGGCGTTCCGGTTGCTGCGTTCGGATTTTATGCTTTGAGGGAGCTGGTGAAGCATCGTGAGAACGGAATTGTATTCAAGGATGGTCAAGATCTGGGTGAAAATTTGAAGGTATTGTTTATTCATTGGATTCATATCTTACAATTTTGCAGGCGTTGTTGACTAATACATTCCCTAATAGACTTTGTTTAATCCGAGCTCAAGGGAGTTGGAAAGGTTGAAGATGGGGGCTATGAAAGAGACTCATGATCGATGGGACGAGAATTGGGATAATATAGCTGCACCAGTTTTTGGACTTTGAGGGAACATTAGTATTTTTTTCACATAGATTTGTTTAGTCAAGGAAAGTTATACATAGCGAAGATATTATCCGTTGACTTAAGCTCACATATTACGAGCATCCTAATTATGGCCCAAAGGGGTTTGACCGGGTTTATTAAGGCTTAACGCCTTCTTGGGAAGTATATATCCCTTACCTCCTGTAGGGATCTGCTATCACGTGACCGTACCTACTCTAGCGTATCTGCCCCACTGTGCAACAAACAACCCCTCCCAACCCCGCCAAAATACCAGAAATCATTCGCTGCCTGTTATTTCAAGAGACACCACGCGCGACATTTACCCTAGTACTCTGGACGGTTCATGGCCTCTGAAGCAGCAGAAAAATTCTCCGTCATGTCTATCGCCGACGCACAAACAGTTTCCCACGGGCCTTGCTCGAATGCGGCCGAGTGGAAATCACAGCTCGAATCAGCCTCGGGACTTCCTGAGTCATACTCTTTGACCAAAACTCTTGTTTTCAAGCCAAGTACGAATATTCCGTCCCCAAAACTGCTCCTTTTTCTAGAATAAAACTATGCTCTTATAAGGGAAAAAAAAAAAAAAAAATGCACGAGTGTGAGAGAAGCTGTAACTAGTGTTTTTGAACGCGCGCACGAATGTCGTGAACAAATTTCTTATAATGGAGACTTTTAGAAACCCCAAAATCGCAGACCGCTGTCCTTATCGTCCTTGTCGCCCTAGAGGATACAAACACCCCATCTAGCCTCATCGCAAAGGCGGTCGATGTCAAAGAGCCTCGCATGGCTGCCGCAGATGCGGTCCAAACTGCGTTGGGAGTAGAACCGGCTAATGGTAAGCATCCAACCATTCCCCCACAAACAATTGAACGAATATTGATAACTTTAAATGCAGTTTCTCCTCTTTCCATCACCAAGGAAAACGCTACTGCTGTTCAGGTGGTGCTCGACAGCCGTCTGGTCGAGTCTACTTCTAAGATCGCGGTTCACCCCTCAAAGTCAGATGTAACCGTATTTATTTCAGGGGCGGAGATCAAGACCCATTTGGAGGGAACTGGCGTTAAGGTCACTGTTGTAGAGTTCGGATTGGCCAGCGTCCAGGCCGCTTCAAAGGAGGTTGCTAAGGCTTCTCCAGTGAAAGTTTCAACAAAGAAGGATTCCGAAATCCACGGCGCGGAGCTTATTGGTATCACTACAAGGAAAGAAGCCGATTTCTCGAACTGGTACCAGCAGGTTCTTACCAAAGGTGATATGCTGGACTACTATGATATCTCTGGATGCTACATTTTGAAGGTTTGGCCCTCGATTGACTTCAAGATGAATTGAGCTAATTGGACACTCTGGATAGCCGTGGTCCTATGCGGTCTGGGAGAAGGTCCAACGCTGGTTTGATGATAACATTAAGACCATTGGAGTTGAAAACTGCTACTTTCCCATGTTTGTTTCCGCAAAGGTCCTCGAGCGCGAGAAGGATCATATCGAAGGATTCGCTCCTGAAGTAGCTTGGGTCACTAAGGCGTATGTTTTAATGCACATTCCAGTAAATAGCCCACAATGAAGCGCTGATTTTATATCTACATATCTACAGCGGCAGCACCGATCTCGAGGAGCACATTGCTATCCGTCCTACCTCAGAGACCGTTATGTACCCCTACTACGCCAAATGGATCCGTAGTCATCGTGACCTTCCCCTGAAATTGAACCAGTGGAACTCAGTTGTCCGCTGGGAATTCAAGCACCCCCAACCTTTCCTCCGCACACGTGAGTTCCTCTGGCAGGAAGGCCATACCGCACACATGACTCGCAAGATGGCCGAGGAGGAGGTGATGCAGATCCTTGACTGGTACTCTGGTGTCTACTCTGAGCTTCTCGCTGTCCCGACTATCAAAGGTAAAAAGACAGAAAAAGAGAAGTTTGCTGGTGGTCTCTTCACTACCACTGTAGAGGGTTATATCCCAACAACCGGCCGTGGTATCCAGGGAGCAACATCCCATTGTTTGGGTCAGAACTTCTCAAAGATGTTCAACATCATTGTCGAGAATCCGGACTGGAAGGAGGGAGACCCAGAGGAAGATAAGAAGGTGTATGTGTGGCAAAACTCCTGGGGTCTGTCGACCCGTGTCATTGGTGTCTGCGTCATGATTCACGGTGACAACAAGGGGCTTGTTCTCCCCCCTAAGGTGGCCGCTCACCAGGTTGTCATTGTCCCCTGTGGTCTCACCGCAAGAACTACTGATGAAGAGAGAAAGACTCTCTTGGAGGGCGTCTCTGAGATCGCAGTCACTCTGCAAAAGGCCGGCATTCGTGTCAAGGCTGACACTCGTGAGACCTACTCTCCTGGATACAAGTTCAATGACTGGGAGCTTAAGGGTGTCCCATTGAGAATTGAGTATGGTCCCAAGGATATTGTGAAGAAGCAGGTCCTCTCCGTCCGTCGTGACAATGGCGAGAAGACACCCATTCCTCTTGATGGGCTCGCATCTACAATTCAAACTCTCCTTGACACTATCCAATCAGATCTGTACATCAAGGCGAAGAAATCATTCGATGAGCACACCAAGATCATTACCAAGTGGGAGGAATTCACCCCGGCATTGAATGCCAAGAATGTCATCCTTATTCCCCACTGTAAGCTTATCTCATCTTTATGCATACCAAATAAAGCTCATTACTTACAATTATTTCTACCGGAACTTAGGTGACCGTGAGGAGTGTGAGGATGAAATCAAAGAACGCAGCAAGGGCACTAATGAGGGCGGAGAGCCAGAAGACGCAAAGGCCCCATCCATGGGTGCCAAGTCCTTGTGTATTCCGTTTGAGCAGCCAACCGGTGAACACGCCATTGTCCCAGGAACTACAAAGTGCACCCAATGTGGTGAGAATGCAAAGGTACCTATTGAATCATATCTGTACAAGTTATTCTTGGCATATATTGACTATTTGAATAGCATTACACACTTTTTGGAAGATCCTATTAGTTTTGAGGTTTCTTCCATATCTATTTCCTGTTTCTGGTCAAAGATTCAATCTAGCATTTCTTTGCTCTTTGTACGCAATTGGCAGATGAGGAGATATAGTACCCAAATCTGATTCTTTACCAAATTTATTTGCTACTAGATAATCATGATCATTCCCTTTTTTGGACAAAGCATTGTAAGACAAAAGCGCCGCTAAACAGAAGGGCCTTCGCAAGAAAATTGATATATCGCAATCGACTCTTTGTTAAAATTGTAGAATATTTATATAAAATAGCTTATGAAAAAGTCGCCGAATTTCCGATTAACTAGATTTAAAGCTTCACGCCTTCAATCCACTTGCTGAGAATATTAACACACAACTCGAGGCTTGTAAGCCATTCCTCGAGCTGGGCATCGCAGTTCTCTCCTAGTTTCGCGTAGAACGAATTGCGTGCGGGGCAAGCCTTCATGGCAAGACCAAAGAGAGGCCTGACCACAAAGCTGTGATGCTGCTTGAGAGTTACGCCGTATGCGTTGGTGAACGAAGTGGATAGCTCTTCTGAGGGGTTCGAGACACTCTTACGAAGCCCAGTTGAGGTGAATAAGAGACCACTGTAGGTTTATTAGTATGCCTTCTCAACGAAAAAGATAAATTGATGATTGGAAATAGATGAACTCACCGAGTAAGCCAGAGGAGACCCTCAGAAGCTGTTTTCAGGCCCTCTGCCCTCTCGTTCTTGACGAGATCCTGTATAGTTTCTGACTTTGCGGGGGTCGCGAGCTGACGGTCGCGAATTTTCTAATTGGCTAATGTCAATACATGCTTTTTTTAAGCTCCTGTGGGGGTATAACTCATTACACACCTTGATGTTTCCGGTCATGTCGCTCTGGACAACAGAGAAGGCTGTAGCCTCGAACAGATCTTAAAAACGATACAGAGTAAGCTACTACTGGGGTGAGCGGAGCTGGAGAAGTTCGTTTTGTTTACATACCAAAGAGCTTCACCACGGACTCGCAAGCCAACAAGAATTCAGTTGTGGAGATCTGGCCATCTTTGACCGGGACGTCCTTGAATGATGGCTTTCCGTCAAAGTAAGTTGCCATTGTGTTTATTGCTGGTATGTATGTGATTTGGAAGATTGAAGGATTGGTGGATTGATGGATTGAGTTCTGTTACGGGATTGTTCTGGGCAAAGGTAGTTACAAGTAGTTGTTGGAATTGGACTGATTCAGGAGACCGGTGGGTTTACTAAGTTTATATACTCCAGGAACTGTGAAGGGATGCGTTGGACTGGCGAACCGTGTGAGGCATGGCGTTACCCCGCCATGCCCATTCGGCTTAGTATGAGTGTAAATAGCAGGGTGCAACGAGCTTAGAATCCATGCTTTGAGTGGCTGCCTGTCCTTCATTTCTATGCATGCACCTGCAGTAGGTACTCTACTCTACACGTCCCCCGTACCGTGTACGCGTAGGCGTGGGATCATCGCGAGTGGATTCGTGAAGAGGTTGGGAATCTAAAAACGAGTGGGGGATGTGAAACTGATGATTGAGCCAACAGTGTTTACAGGTAGAAAGCTTTAGGGCCTCTGACTTCATGATTGGTTCGTACACGTCTGATCTAGTCTGGCAATGTACCGGGTACTCTAGCTACATGTATCTACCACGATATGCAGGTCCACAGGGTAGAGCATCGTGTGCTTATTAAACCCTCGGATGACCGACCTATATGTACCGGTGATATGTTGGGAGATGCGGGAAGCTCAGCTGTTGTGCTTATTATTGGATCTTGAGCCTTACGGACAGATTTATTATATGGTCTTGGCATTAATAGATCACGTGATAGTGGTCTTAGTACCGAGTGATACCTGATGAAGTATTGAATGGGAGCGCTCAGCCACTTGAGCTTTACCTATCTGACTACATGTAGCTTCGAGCATTGCCTTCTTCTAACAGATATAAATAAGTCTACACTAATATAGCTTAAATAAATCAAAGGATATATATAAGAATACGGCATTCCTTAGTTTTACTCGGACAAGGGACGATTCCTACCCTTGAAATAGAGATTTTTATATAACTTCCGCCGGCAACTATGTGTCGTAGGTTCTAACCTAGAGACCGTCACCCCCCTAGCTTCTTTGATTTGTACTTCTTACAAACATACCAAGTACCTTTCCATGATACATCTCTCAACCCACACCCTTATTCCTGACCCGTCAGTGCCGCAAGCCCGCACTGCTGTCAAGTGGGGGCCGGCGAGATCAAAGTTAGTGACAGGAATACTAAGTTCTGCTGGAAATCACTATACTCTCTCTGCAGCTTTGAGGATGGTAACATTACTAACAGTATGAATAACAAAAGTCGAGTGAAATCATATGCTATCACTCGGCTAATGAAACTATCGTCACAAACCCAAACCTGACCTTCGTAGTAGACCTTCGTAGAGTTTTGTACCAATCTTACGTGGAAAAGCTTAGAACTAAGTAAGGTTTTGATTTCCAGCCACGCTCTAATGCGGCCCAACCTTGAGGTTTGTATCTTTCGATGTGTACGTTCCCTATGGCCCGATAGTTCTGGAACCATACTGTCTGACCGTTCCGAAGAAGGAGACTTAAGAGTCAAAACACGTGAGATGGTGTAAGGTAGACTAATTTCTAGGATAAGAGGGGGTCGGGTTATAGGAATCTTTTTCCTGGTCTGTGTTGATTTTCGTACGCAGAAGCCGCGATAAAAACCCGAGAACTTTATCGGTCTTACGATCAGTTAGTTAGATGATTTACTACATGTAGTCCTTGCAATCGGTACGGAGGCGTAGTTATATATGCGCATTAGTCTATACTTTAAGGTAGTCCAAGTCCTACTGATCTATGATCAAGAACGAGTATGCTCAATTTCATAAAACCTTACCGATATTGCTACTCCCTCTTTCTTACGAAGTTAGATATTAGATACATATAACTTGTGGGCGCCAGTCCCGAAGTTACCAGTCCTTCCATGGTCTATAGATGGTAGATCTTGAAAAAACTGTAGATAATGATTGTGCGATATCGACTGGGACCCGTGTGAAGGTATGATTGCGGGGCAGATACTTTGATACCACCGCTGGCTCGAGAAAAGGGACAGCTACATGTATGTAACGGCTTGAGAGCTTACGCTACGATAGAGTGAAATCACGGCTTCTTCATTTATGGCCAACTCTTCTTCCCGTTACACCTCAGCCGGCTCTTTGGTTTTGCGCCCTTGTCTACTTAATCTTGTTACCCATTCAACGAATAAATCCTTTCGACAACTGGTAGAAGATTGGTTCCTGTCCTATCCTCTGCACCCTTATAATGATGGCGCGATAAAAGATCTGAACTTAGACCATATCAGTGTCGTTTCTTACCGGTATACCAAGGTTGTTGAAGGCCTCGATATCTGGTCTAGCTATCAATCTCGGGGCTTGTCAACCAAGTTGGGCCCATCATTAAATTAAGAAACCTCAGAATGTTGTATCTCGTTTTCAGACGGTAAGTCTTGCATGTAGAGCTCGGGGAAAAGGTGCGTGTAGTGTTACGCCCACCGGGTTTCGATCCTCTCTTAAAATATGCCTGTTCGGTTCATGCTGTTTGGAGACGTCCCCTTCCGTTTTCGGGAATGCCCCATTTTCCCGAGCAGAACAGTGGCTTTTGGGAACCCTAATCCCACGCCAAATATGTAGATCGTGCCTAAAAACAACTGCGCGACGTTTAAAAGATCACATCGTCTCCAGTATCAGACTGGGCACGAGGTTCACGATGGCGTACCGGTTGTTGCGGCTTCTACAGCAAGACTCGCATGGAAATTTACAGTTTCTGGGTGGTCGCGATCTTTGGGTCTGCGAGTGTTACGACTGTTCGGTCACTTTCACTTTGGAGATTTCTACAAAAAAAATCTGATCACACGAAGAAAAAGAAAGGAAAGGGGGGGGAAACTGTAGAACTTTTTTTATAATTTTTATTGACTATTTAAACTATATAAAAAAGAAAACTATATAAAAAAATATAGTTTTCAGGACCTGTCAGACTTCCATCCCCATCCACCCCCATCTCCAACCTCCAAAAGGAGGCAGGTAGAGACAAGGGTCGAGATCATAGCCACCACCGCCGAAGCAGAGGCAAAAAGGCATCACTCTTGGATAGGGAGGATTAACCTCATCCCCCAGGTTGGAGATTCTGTGGCTCTGGTAAAGAGTTCAGAAGAGGCGATTTACTATAGAAATGATCCTATGAAGTAAAATCGCATAGTGAGAGAAGAAGGGTGCGGGGGAATCGTCGGTTTTATACAACCGTGCCAAGGCAACGCGGCCAAAAAATTTTCTTGCGGGGTCTTGCCCTACTCTGCGCAGGTCGGGAGAAATTTTTCTGCAAGGGGTGGGCTTGGCTTGGCTTGGCTTGGCTTGGCTGTGTGCTGCGCGGTAAATGAACGCGACTGTCATGTCGGCAATCATCTGCAGGGCGGGTTTGCATCTCTGCGATAGTGGATATAAGGTGTTGAATTTGAGGGGCTCACCTCGACTTAAGCTTTACAGACCTTCAATAGATCAAAACTTACATGTATTTAACTGTACTAAACTTGAATGAAGAAGATTGTGTCCTAATGGTTGAAAAGAGCCTCTCAAAGTCCTAGACAGAAACCTACAATTGTCCTGGAGCAAACATGCAATTACAAACATGTGCTTCTTTATCACGACTCTGGGAAAAGGCATTTGAGTATTTGGGCCTCTACTAGTAAATCTCCCAATGGAATCACCACTCAACATCTACGACCGCGATACTTCTGTCGAAACGTCTCTACATCTCGTGCACCGTTTTTATACCGCTGAAGACCATTGAGGACTGCCTGCTCGTGTCTACTTATAATTACCCAGGCATATCAAACAATTGCTCCCACTGGCCTGTCATTCTCTTGTTTTCAAAAGTCAATTCCCGTGACACCGCCGTGATGACAAATTCCGTCAACCCCACCTCTCTCTCTTATCGATTAGATAAGACAAGACACACCTCTTCCCACGATTGTTTTGCCACAGCTCTCTCCCGGTTTCCGCGGATTTGTAACTCCTGTACGAAGAAAGATCTCATCGCCCAATGCCCTGCAGGAGAGAAGAAACATTTAGTATTGAAAACCACCACTTCCCTCCATAATCCTCACAATCCTCCCTGTGAAATAAAGAAGACATAAAGAAACGAGCCATGAGTGCTATCCTGAGCGCCGATGATCTAAACGACTTCATCTCCCCCGGAGTCGCATGCATCAAGCCCGTTGAAACGCTCCCCGCAGCACCCCCGAAAGATGTATCTTCTCCCCCGAGCTTCTGATCGCACTCCACCAAAGCTAACATACACTAACAGAACCCCTACGAAGTTATTTTGGAAGACAAAGCGCCCCAGACTCTCACCCCCGCACAAATCTCGCTGACTGACTGCCTCGCCTGCTCTGGATGCGTCACCTCCGCCGAAGCTGTCCTCGTATCCCTCCAATCGCACAATGAAGTGCTCGCGAACCTCGCAGCGCCCTCGTCCAAAGACAAGAAGTTCATTGCTTTAGTGAGCCCACAGACACGAGCGAGTTTGGCGGTGACCTACGGCGTCACGGAAAAGCAGGTGGGATGGATGATTGAGCAGCTCCTCTGCGGCAGCGAAGGTATCCGCACAGCTACACTGGAGAGCGAGGAGAACGGTCAATCAAAAATACGGGGCTTCGACCTAGTACTAGACACCAATATCGCTGAAGAGATTGCGCTCCACTACGCCGCCGAGGAACTCCTAGCATCATTATCGCAGCCCGCCGGTGAAGGAATCTCGAAGAAGAAGCCGATACTCACATCTGCTTGTCCCGGGTTCGTGTGCTATCTGGAGTCAACCCAGCCCGCACTCATCCCCCACCTCTCGACCCTAAAATCACCACAAGCCATCCTCGGAACCGCCGTAAAAACACTCCTCCAGCCCGAGTCTGGCCCCTCGGGCGTCTACGTCGTTGGCATCATGCCCTGCTTCGACAAGAAACTCGAAGGCGCCCGCGGCGAGCTCACCTCCGCCGCCTGGGGCCCCACCAACGACGAAGCCCCCGTCCGCGACGTCGACTGCGTCATCACAACCCGCGAGCTCATCTCGCTCGCTCAGTCCCTCAACCTCGACTTCTCCACGCTCCCCCGGAAACCACTAACACAGCAGGCGCCCGCCTCCGACGCCGTCCTCAGCCTCCTCTCCCGCCCCGGCCGCGTCCCGCTCACCGACCACACCGCCGGCACCAGCGGCGGCTACCTCACCCACATCGTCGCCCGCCTCATCGAACAAACCCCCGGTGCACAGCTCCGCGTCGAGAAGGGCCGCAACGTCGATACGGTCGACTACGTCGTCTTCCGCCCTCCGTCCGCCGACGACGAACAAGAAGAAGTCATCGCGCGCCTCGCCCGCTGCTACGGATTCCGCAATATCCAGAACCTGGTAAGGCGCCTCAAGCCCGCGAAGACACGGGTGCTCCCCCGATTCGGGAAGGCACAGGCTGCAATTGCCGCGCGCAAGGCTAAGACTGCTGCTGGTGCCGCTGGGTCTGTGGGGTCGGAGTATGCATATGTGGAAGTCATGGCGTGTCCTGGCGGGTGCACGAACGGCGGCGGGCAGGTTAAGTTTAATGACGAGATCGCCTTGCCGATGTCCTCCGAGTCAACGCAGAACCAGAAGGAATGGGTGGCGAGGGTGGATGAGGCGTACTACTCTGCTGGTGAGGAGGAGGAGGAGGGGAGGAATGGGGGTGTGAGGGGTGGGGTGAACGGTGTGAGGGGTGAGAGGGTGGAGGCGTTTGTGAAGGCGTGGGAGGGAAGGACGGGGATTGAGAAGGAGAAATTGCTGTTTACGGGGTATAGGCAGGTGGAGAATGATCTTGGGAAGACACAGGAGGTGGATGTGGTGGCGAGGGCGGCGGAGTTGGCGATGAAGGCGGGTGGGGGTTGGTAGTGAGGGGAGGGTGGAGGGAAAGGCGTTTTGGGTGCTTTTTTTTGTTTTTGTTTTAAATTTGTTGGTTTATGTAGAGTAGTTTGCGTTGGGTAGATGGCCGGGAGTTGTGATATCCAAAAGTCTTCTTCTCTTTCTTTCTTTGTTTATTCCTTGTTTTGTTTGAGTGAGTGGGTATATTTAGTCACTGTTAGAACTTGACTGAGCAGAGAGGAATTCATGGGAATGTTTATGTGGGACGAAATTGGTTTGGTAGTGTGGTAGTGAGGTTCATGGGATATCACTCGTTTATTGGAGCGATGCAGAATCGCAACGCCTATAGCTCCCTCTGATCTTCTCGTTGGATCTAGTGTGTATATAATCCTAATGAACGGCGCAAATGAGTGTTTATACATCAAGAGCTGCAATTATACCATCTCAACTACAGTGCACAGGAGTCGGTTGGTTCTATGGTCCCAATGTCGCGGCGTGGTGCTACGCGATACAGGTGGGTATAAACGGTGATAAGAATCCGGAATGATTGCAATGTTTTAGATGAATGAAGGAAGGAGGAGGGTGCGGTGAGTAAAGATGTAGGATGCTCTGGCAGGTGGGTAGAATTTCCTGATATATAAGTAGAGTGCACCCACACCAGACCTGGGGCAGGCAGGGCGATATATAGGCAAATATTAGAGGCGCAAGATCGTGTAGTTTGAGACTATCGAGAGAGGCCTTAGAGACGATACCCCTAATAAAGGATACTTGTGAGCCTTGTATATGTGAATGAGATTTCAACACCTTTGGCATTCTGCGTGGGGGTTTGCGAGTTCAGCGAAGTGAAGGAGATAGGGAGAAATGTGTATGGTCAAACACTGCGAGACCGGTCTTGGCACGAGTGATATTATATGATTAACCTTCTCTCCTGGGAATTGCTATGTAGGTTGTCAATTCGAGGGCATAAAGAACCCCTCTAGAATAGCAGGATAGGTTTGTCTAGTTGACTTTGAACAAATTGTAATCTCTTCTGCGACTTGCCACTGTCTACGTCACGCCCCATGAGATTGAGCTCGGGCTTTTTGTATTCAGCTCAAGCCTTTTGTTTGTAATAAAGCTTTAAAGCGCAGTATTCATTGTTAAATATAGTAGTCGATTCCCGGAGGGGCAGTATTCAAGGAAATGAACATGTGTACCTCGCCTTGAGGCCAGCGAAAACTTTATGTTGTGCTCTGCCGAGGGCTAAACATTCTCTGAAATTGTGATAACGCAGTCCTCATCTTCCACATCCAAAGCTAATATATCTAGGCTACATACATGTTATAAAAGAGACAGATAGCTATGTAGACGAGACGCATGTTCAAAGGCTTCAGGGGTGGATGGTTTATAGCTCACTTTAGGTGTCGAGATCAGTGTTGGCATAGGATAAATGATTTATTTTAATCACTTTGATCCAGAAATACTCGGAAGCTACTACCGGCATGAATCTATATCAAAAACCACGCATCAAAGCTAGAAGTCTTGATGGCCTAGGTATACAGCCAGACTCAGTCCAGTCCAAAGCCAGATGATTCGCATTGCGGTTTTATGGTCCAGTGCAGGCTATTGAAAATTTGGGCGGGCCCAGACTAAGAGCGTTGTCCGGGGACAAGGAGACCAAAAACGAATTAGATCTATAGAGGTCGCCGAGATGTTCCAGAAACTTGCGATGTCTCAAGAACACCACCTGGAACAAAAAGAAAGTGATGCCTTCGCCAATTTAAATCAAAAAAATATTCAGATCGCATTGTAAGTACCTCCCATCAGCCCAATGGGAAAGCTTTATGAACCAGAATCTAGTTGGGATAATATTTCATCTGATGGACCATCATAAATCAAAACCCAGGATAGCCCGACTGCACTTGAGTTGTCTCAGACCAGCTGGATCAGCTGGGCCAGCTGGCAAGATAGACAGCAGGGGCTGTTTTATGGTTCATCCCGAGCGTGACTTAAAACATGACTGGGTTTTAACGAGTGATAAAATGTGATCCCGCACTATGAGGGACCAGAATTTTGTGGTTCCTTATTATGGATAGTATCGTAGTTTACGCGATATAGGATACGAAGGAGACAAGGCTAGACAATGATCTTAAAACGTTCATATTTTTGGTTCATTTAAGATAGGGAGGAAGGTTGTGTCTTTAAGACGGCATAAAGGATTTCTTGATAAACTCCAAGGCCAGTCAGTATCCAGGGAGTAATCATCCATTATCTAGTCCCTATTCTTAGGATCGATATTACTCGAGCCAGAGAGGCCGAGTTGGTCGGAGGTCTCAGTATTCCAACTATGTGTATGCGTGGCGGCTTCGCACCGGCTGGTACTATATATGGACCTCAACCCTATCTCGAAAACCCAGGGGGTTGGTGATAGAATGAATACGACCACTACAAGATCACGGTAGGTTCTTCCGCCATTGACCTTCGCTTCATGTTTTTCCGAAGCTCCCTGGTTTCTTTTTCGTGCCGGCCTCTCAGCTGGTAAACATTTTTGTAACACCAATTAGTTGAACAGCGCAAGGTGATAAAACATGTCCGCTTCGGGGTTTAGGTTTGCGCAATTTACTAATTCTCCCGAGTAAGGAGACAAGATTCTCTTTTATAGAGCCTCCTAGTACTTTAGAGGTCAATAGCTGTCAATAGCAACCACTTCAGGCCCCTTCTCTCATGCATTTTACACCCCTCGAGGCAAGGACCTCGAGGTTTGCAGGCGCCTGGCCTGACCATGGGCTAAATCAGGGCAAACACCAGAGTTTAAAATCGACCTAGGATTCTGTCTTGAGGCAAACAGCAGAAACATCCGTTTCCATGTCCAGCAACACATGCGGTTGTTTCCACGTGCAATTCTGCTCTAAGCTTCTCTTATATCAATAGGTGTTATTTGTTTGCGTCATCTTCCTTTTCCATGTAACGGGTTCAGCCGGTCGTAGCTTTGTGTTTTCTCCCCTATGTAATGCGTAGAACCTACTCGGTACCAACTTCTTAAAGCTGACAATTATCGCGCCCGGATCTTTCGTCGCGGATCAATTACCCACCTCATCTTGTCTCGGTCGGACAGTTTTCCAGAAATCCCCCTCGAGTGAGTGGGGGGAGCTTCGCGGAACAGTAGCCACCGTCTAGTCGGTGGAAGTGTGATAACGCGTTGTGGCTGCATTGGAGGGCTAGGGGGGATGAACTGAGACACCTTTAGATCGCGATTCTGGAGAATGTAGGAGTCGGACGCGATTAGGATTAGATTGCCCGCTACGAGTTTGATCTGCACACGTACATATGTGGTTGAAACCTGTCCCGCGTTCTAGATGGATAGGAAAAAAGTCGTAGAGTAGAGTCGGACACGGGAGGATTGATATGTAACAACAACAAAAGGTCCGTCCTGTCTGTATTTTCAAAACATGTGCAACATAGACATTCCGCCGTTATCGGCTGGTTGATAAGGCGTGCTTTCATGAGGCGAATACCACCATATCAGCGCGCGGCGAGGATGGGGGGAATGCAATATTAACATGCATACAAGGGACCAAAGAATTGCGCTGGTACTTACCGTTTCCCCAAGTAATGCTACATCATGTCCTCTTACCAAGGTACCAAGGCCTAGGAACCAGGGACAACACCAATTTTTGCCGTACCATACATGTAGGTAGGCCTCCAAGGCACGGCATGGAAGAGAAGAAAGAAAAAAAATCCTTGAGACCGTAAATTAAAAGGGGGCGAGTCATCTAATTATACCGATTGTTTGAATAAGATGGACAGAAAAGCTTTGCATCGGAGCTGTAATCCGTTGAGATTGGGCGGCTTGTCAATGATCAGCGTGAGTTGTCGAAGATCCAAGCCACAAGGAAAGCAAGCCGCAACCAACTAATCGGATTTTGCCGAAGCTTCTTTCGGTCCCAGAGTTTCTTTTTCTTAGTGCTTTTTATCCGAGTTACTAGGGAACTTTATCATGACCACCCCGCCACTATCTAGGTCATGGTATGTCGCCGTATATCTTTAGAAAGTTATTTTCAAGCCTTTGATATATTAGGTGCACCGAAACGAGGCCGATGAGACAATCTACGGCCCTTAATCTAGGCGATGTCTCCGCTTATCGGGCGGGCGGGCGGGCGGGGGGTCTGTCTCTCTTGGCGCCGAGTTGTTTGAGTCCAGGGGATCAGTAGCAGTTCTGCAACTCTAAAGTCTTATTCAAGAAAAGACGCCATTTTCGCATCAAGGGAATAGAGTAAAAAACGCTGTGTACTATGGATACAGTTCTGTATTTGGGCAATACTCATTTAAAGATTATCCCCTCAAGAATCTCACGCGTCAGACATCAAGAATGTGCCAACACAGGCCCTTCATTGGACGCAGGAGGGAATTGCGACGAGACGACAGGTCCACCAACATGCACTTTTTTTTTAAATAAAGATGCAACACCACCAAAAACCTGCGCCAAGTGCCGGTTCAACCGATCAAAGGGCACAAACTGTCCCAAGCAAGAAGCCGATTCGCTCGGGGCTTATCGAGAGGAACAATTGCACTTTTCTGCCGACGCTCGCGAACGACGTTCTGCGTCAAGCCACTCGGGCGGACTACAAAAGTGACGCTCTGCACTAGCTGAAAGCCGAAGAGGAATTTTTTTTTTTTAGCCGGCCGCGGAGGGCTCTGCGGTCCAACCAAGATGTTCAGGAACACGTTGTTAGGCATTGAGATAGAGTATGTATGTAGGTAATGTACTCTACTTCGGTGCTCATCTGCATTGAGCTCGATGCTTGTGGTGTCTGGGTTTCCATTTCCATCAGAGTACACCGACCCGTCCGACCGCTATCGGAAAAACTTAAAACACCTAGATAGATATATTTGGACCTTTTCGGGGGGCATGGCGTTTCTTCTGCTCAGCTTTCATGTGCAATCCAAATGTGTCCACGTCAGGATCATCAGAGTCATGTCTTTGATAGTGACTAGGATGCCGTCATTGGCTTTCTGATGGTAGAATGCGTACATACATAACATAACATAGGTACATGTATCTTGTAGGTACATGGGAGTAGAGTAAATAGGTGCGCAGTTGTAGTTCTGCTTACTCTCGAGTGGAGCGGGCAGAGTTAATCCGGTACGGCTGGTTGTTTTTTGTGCTTCTGCTTTCTTGATTAGATGTAGTGTTCAGAAGCACGAAGGATGTACTCTAGAGTACAGATATGTATGTACCAGATCGAATCAGACCCCTGAGATACAATGTATCAAGTTCAGCCGATAATACTCTAGAGTAGGCAGTAAGCAGTACATGTAGTGACATGTAGTCACTAGTAGGCAGTAGACTTTATCTCTCTTTCGAGGTTTCCCAATGCAGAAGACAAACGCACCCTGTCCGCTTTTATTCTACTCTACCGTAAAGAGCTGCTGCGTTTGATTCCCTCGTCATGGCATGCATGATCTGACCACCCAACCCACACAATCAACCTCAGCGCAACTCTGTTTTAAGACCATTGCACCAAGCATCAGAGCCTCATTTACCCTGCTTTTTAAAGTTGAGATCAACACTGCCAAAACCATAGTAGCTCTCGCGTATATCCGCGGTGACAAGGTGGGTAGGGCAGGGCAGGGGTCTTTACTCTAAAGAAACTCATACAAGAACGGAATTCCATGGGAAGGAGGGGGGTGGTTTGGTTTGCATGCAGAAAGGACGAAAGGCGGACTTCCGTAATGCCGTAATGGGACGGCCACTGTACCTACTCTACTAGATGAGTTGGCAAGAGAGTTACTCTAATAGTACTCTTGGATGACCCCAGTCCGTCATATCAACAGGCATAACTCAAAATGTTTCCTTCTGGGGAAAAATAGTATGTGCTCTACCTCGGTCCTGGAACTTTTACAGGTCCCATGGGCAATCTCTGTCATTGGTATTGGATCAAGTTTACAGTCAAACCCAGTCACACGCCGGAGCAGGATTTCCTAGAGTGCCTTTGCTGCCCCGATGCACACTGCACTGCAGATCCCCTGCCTGCCTGACCCAGGAACGCATTATCATTATTGGAGGGTGCTCTAGAAAAGAAAAAACCCTGGGTTCATTGAATAGAACGCAATGGGGTTGTATCACTCTACCTACTCTGCCTGTAGTACTAGTGAGTGGGTACTACATGCTCTAAAGTACTTGGTACCCTCCCCCACAAGTATAAAGTGGGTAAGGGGGCCCCCATTCTTGTGTGGAGAGCAAAGGTATATCTACAGCTAGCCTCAGTACCCGGGTCAAAACATATTTGCCTTTAATTCAGCTTCTTCTAATTTCGGAAATATCTAATATAATCAACAATGGTGTTCAACGCAAAACGCCTCTGCCTTGCGGCCGCGGCCTTGTTGGTTGCTGGTACCCAATCTGCTGCTCTGTATGTGGAAACAATCTTCTTGGTTTTGGCTGAGAGGTAGAAATTATTTATGGTTACTGATTTTGTTTATTATGCACAGCAATAAGGAAAACATCGAGAAGAGGGCACTTACCTTCAACTATGGTGGCGTCAAAGTCCGTGGTGTCAACCTTGGTGGATGGCTTTTAACTGAGCGTAAGCAATTACAACTAACCCTCATCTCTTTCCGCGTCTTTCTAACATGATCTCTCTTTTTTTCATACAGCATGGATCACACCCTCCATCTACGACTCCGTCCCCGGCGCCGTGGACGAATGGACGCTATGCCAATACATTGGCAAAGACGCCTGCTACGGCAAGCTCAGCAACCACTGGAAGTATGTTTTCCCTCATTGTCCCCTCCCCACCCTCCGGATCCTCTTACTAACCGCACCCCTTCCACAGTAATTTCATCACCGCCGACGACTTCTACCAGATCGCCGCTGCGGGCCTGAACCATGTCCGAATTCCGATCGGATACTGGGCCGTGCGGATGCGGGACGGCGACCCGTTTGTCAGCGGACAGCTGGATATCCTCGATCGCGCTATTGGATGGGCGAGGGCTGCGGGACTCAAGGTCTGGATTGACTTGCATGGTGGTGAGTAGTAGTTTATTAACTCGGCGTTTTAATGTGATGAGGGGTTGTGTCTGATATGAGTATAATTCTTCCTAGCCCCCGGCTCGCAGAACGGTTTCGACAACTCTGGATACCGCGACCACCTTGAGTGGCAGACGGGGAACAACCAGCAGCTAACCGTCGAGGTCATCAGGACGCTCTCTCAACGTTATGCGCAGAGCTCATACAACGATGTTGTCACGGCCATTGAGCTCCTCAACGAACGTATGTTACTTAATTCCGCCAAACAACCATATAGAGTCTATATAATGCCTCAGTGAACTGACAAACTACTCAAACAGCCCTCGGCCCTAACCTTAGCAGGAGCAAAATCGAGCAATACTGGTACGATGGCTGGGGCACCGTCCGCGACAGCAGCCCAGACGTCGCCGTCGTCATCGGTGACGGCTTCTTCGATCCAAACTCATGGAACGGCTTCATGACTTCCGGCTTCAACAATGTGATCCTCGACACGCACACCTACCAGGTCTTTAGCCCGGGTGAGCTCTCCCGCGACATCAACGCCCACGTCGGTGCCGCCTGCGGTGTCGGCAACAACATCCGCACCACCGACAAGTGGACCGTCGTTGGCGAATGGTCGGCCGCAAGGACCGACTGCACAAAGTACCTCAACGGTGTGGGTCGCGGTGCCAGGTGGGAGGGCAACTTCGGAGGGTCGCAGTACTTTGGTGCCTGTGGAAACAGGTATTCCGGCTCGGTTGCGGCATACTCGGCGGAGGAGAAGGCAAATACTAGGGCTTAGTAGGGATTCCCGGAATTGCTTGATTTTCTTTTGATGGAGGGGAGATGAGCTAACAAGGAATAGCATTGAGGCGCAATTGGATGCTTACGAGCGAAATGCCGGATGGTTCTTTTGGACCTGGAAGACTGAGGGTGCCCCCGACTGGGACATGAAGGATCTTTTGGCCAACGGCTTGTTCCCGCAGCCATTGACCCAGCGATATGGTATGCCATTTCCGCCATACTCTTCCCCTACTTGCACAGCTCAAGCCATATACTAACACTTCTCCCCAAAACAGCCAACCGCTGCGGTTACTAAGAGAGGAGTGTAAAGAGTGAGATATTTGTCCGCCATTTTAGCCTTCCTTTTTTTTCACTTCATCTACACAACAACATTCTGAATAGGCATATTTAACGCCTCGGTTCTGGGCTGGAGTTTATTTGTTTTTGTTTTTCCTTTCCGTTAATACCAGTGTCTTAGAGCTCTGCATCACATCATCATGAGCCGTCCGTTCATTCAGGCCCTTTACTTTTCCCTTTGTCAATCAAATCCTTTTTTTTCCTGTATATTACGCAAGATGTATCTCACGAACGGCAACATTTGAAAAACCAGGAAAAACCAAAATTAATGAGAAATTTTCTACCTTGCCGTGTGTGTTGCACAAGAATCAATATATATAAATTACCTATTAGTACGTGGTGGTACTGGGTTTTGTAGATCCATGTACCCCGCAATTGGCTGCGACTGCTGCAACTGCAAAATGTAGGCACAGTTGCACAAGAGAGGGATGATCGGCGGGCGAAAAGTACCCATTTGTAGGTACAGACCGCACGCGTAGAGAAGCTTGAACTGAATTGCCCCTCCTAAGTGTCCCCTGCCTTTCCCCTCTGCCCTATCCCATCCCATCCTATCTCTCTCTGCCCCTCCTTGCACTCCTATCCTATCCGCTCTCACATGTAATGTACATGTAGGTACCTACATGTAGTCATGATGCCCCCCCTCATACTCTACGTACATGGACAAGACTTACAATACTTTACGGAAAGTACCACAACAAGATTTTATCCTGACATTCTACTAATACGCCTCACCAGTAATATATGTCAGCCGTCAGCCAGCCAGCCAGCCAACGAATCGAATCGAATCGACCTCGATGCAGTAACTGCCCGCTGCAATATACTTTATAATTCTCCCGAGCATGTATGTACCAACCGCCAGCTCACCGGTAAGATATTGGCTGACTACATACCTAGAGTATATTGTATGTAGTTACCGGGAAAGTGCGGGGTTAGATTAGGTGAGGATGTGGGAATGTGGGAAATCTGGGGGAGGGAAGGTGCAAGGTAGAGTAGAGAGACCCTTTAATTCTCCCGCTGGAGAAAACGGGTAAATAATATAAGAGAATGCGGGTAAGATGGACGAGTGATGGCATGTGATGTGGTGTTTGCCTGCCTGCTTGCCTGCCAAACGGAGCCCTGGGTCTTAGCGAGGGAGTGCGTTGTGATTGGTCAACAGTGTTGAGTCCTGTTGACTCCAGTCAACTAATTGCCAATTGGGAAAGTGCACTTTCTCGTTGCTCCGATCTGGGTTTGTTTGTTTGTTTGGCAGTTACTTACAGACAGACACTCTTCTGGCCACGAGGTCTATGGCGTAGTGGGGCCATCGACTTTCACCTGCCTGCTCTGTGCAGCATCTCTCTGTGCAGCATCTCTCTGCTCGACATGCTCTGTTCTGCCTGTTCTACATACTCCACTCACCCCCGAGATCTCGTGGACGATGTTTTAACTTCTCTCCCACTGCCTGAAACCAATCAAAGGCTTATCGATACCGCACTCCAGATCCCCCAGCACCTCACCATCTAACCTTGCCTAGCCCCAACACGATGTGTCTCCGAGCCCCTCTGCGAAACCTGCCCAATCACGCCCCTCACGCAGCCCCCCCCGAGTTTCCCACAACGGTCACCACGCTCCGGGGCTAGCACTTAGCTGCATCGCCTCGGTCTCGTGATTACACAGGAGCTCTCTCTTCTCCGCAATTCTTGGCAGTATCCAACAACGTCATCCGGAGGAGTACAAGCAACTCACCTACGGTACCTGTACCTGTACCTCCACAGAGTTTTTTTTTTCCAACACCGCCTTTTTACCTCCACCACTACCATGCTGCGACTCTTCCGCCCCCGCCCTCTCCGCCCTAGCGGGCTTCTTGCCATGTCACGGTCACGGGTCGCCGTGCGCCCAATCAGCACCGACAGCTCCTATGTCACCCCGCTCCTGCTCGATAATGCCCCGCACACCACGGCCAAGACCTTTGCGGTGCACAACCCTGCCTCTCCCAGCGACATCCTCTGGCGGGCCTCGGCGGCGTCGCTAAAGGACGTTGAGCTCGTCACCGCCTCTGCGGCGGCCGCCTTCCCCGTCTGGTCCGGAAAGAAGCTCGTGGAGCGCCGGGACCTGCTCTTCAAGTTTGCAGACATCCTGGAGCGCCGCGGCGGCGAGCTGACGGAGTGTATGTGCACCGAGACGGCGGCGCAGGAGCCGTGGGCAAAGTTTAATATACATACGAGTGTGGGCTTTGTGAAGGAGGTGGCGGGGAGGTTGACGAGTATTGAGGGGCGGCTGCCGGAGAGTGCGGATGAAGGTGGGTTTTGTGGTTTTTTGGGGTTGTGAGGGTGGGTTTTTTTTTTTGTTGACGGTGTGAAGGGCGCACGGCGATGGTGTATAGGGAGCCGTATGGCGTTGTGCTGGCAATTGCGCCTTGGTAAGAAGGGGTTCCGGATTACCAGCCCGCACACACAAGCTAACTGCGCCAGGAATGCGCCCATCATCCTCGCAATGCGCGGTATCCTCTTCCCTCTCGCCGCCGGCAACACCGTAATCTTCAAGTCCTCCGAGCTCTCACCGCGCACCCACTACCTCCTAGCCTCCATGTTTGTCGAAGCCGGGCTTCCTCCGGGGGCCCTAAATGTCATTGGCAGCACGCGTGAGGACGGGCCCGAGATCACGAATGCGCTGATTGCGCAGCGCGACGTGCGCAAGATCAACTTCACGGGGAGCACCGCCGTCGGGCGCAAGATTGCCGCAAAGGCCGGCGAGCACCTGAAGCCGCTGATGCTGGAGCTGGGTGGGAAGGCGCCGTTTATCGTGTTTGAGGACGCGGATGTCGAGAGGGCGGCGGAGGCGGCGGTGTTTGCGGGGTATCTGCATGTGTGTATCCATCTCCTTTTCCCTCTTCCTTTTATACCGCCGTAGTAGTAGTGGTGGGCAAGATATTGACCCACACCTCTCCTCTCACCACAGGCCGGCCAGATCTGCATGGCCACCGAAAACGTCATCGTCCACACCTCCCTCCTCGACCGCTTCTCAGCAGCACTCTCCAAAGCCGCCCGCGCCTTCCCCAGCAACCAGCCCTTCGTGCTGCCCGGCGCCCACGCGAAAGTGTCCGCCCTCGTCGCATCGGCCGTCCAGCAGGGCGCTACCATCGTCGACGCTGAGCACCATGCCACCAGCATCGCAGCCAACCCGGGGACATACCCGAACACCGTGATCCGCGGCGTCACGAGGGAGATGGACATATATGCCACGGAGAGCTTTGGGCCCGTGGTCAGCCTGATTGCGTTTGAGACGGAGGAGGAGGCGGTGAGCCTGGCGAATGGGACGGAGTATGGGCTGCATTCGGCGCTGTGGTCGGCGGATGTGGGGAGGGCGCTGAGGGTGGCGAGAAGGATTGAGGTGGGGTGAGTGTTGGGCTCTTTATATATGCGTTCTTTGATTTTGGTTTTGGTTTTGGTTTTGGTTTTGGTTTTGGGTTTTGGCTGACGGGTGGGTGTGGGTGTAGGGCTGTGCATATCAATGGCATGACTGTCCACGACGAACCGCATCTGCCGCATGGCGGGCGGAAGGAGAGTGGGTTTGGCAGGTTTGGGGGCAGCTATGGGCTCGATGAGTTTTTGACGACGAAGACGGTTACGTTTGTGGCTTGAGCTTGCTTGCTTGAGGGTTGGGATTGTAGTGGTAATATCATGAATCCTTATGCAGCACGTCGGGTATGCAATATGGCGCGCATGAGTACCGTATCGTATCGTATCGTATCGTATTATAATAGCTGTGGATGATATCGATAACAGATCTATGTATGGAGTAGAGAGTGGCACGTGCGCTACTACCACTCTCGCCACCCCTGTAATGCTTTCCCGGTTCCTGGGCCGGTGCATGCATCCAGGAACCCGTTTCTGTGACAAACCCTAACCCTGGCGTGCCCTGGGGTGGTAAGGATCGCGAGAGCAACTAATTCTACACTACACTACTCACTACTACTAAAATCCACCCTCTGGTCTACCCGCGGAGAAAAGCAACGCCATACATATGTAGACCCACAGCGAGGTGCCTCGGCTGCGGACAAAGGAAGGGAAGGAGAGGACGAAACAAGCATTTCGCCGTGTTCCGCTACTACATATGTAATGCCGTGATACCCGAATGCTTGACTAGAGTAGACGCTTGCCCCGCGGGTGGCTTTTGGGATGTTTCTGGGCGGTCAGGTCCGGCACTACTCTACAGTCGCACCTCGATATCTCGTAATTCGATATCTCGGATCTCTCACTGTCTCGTACGAATTTGCGGGACAGGTACTGCCCTTCTCCACCAAAAGCTATTTGCTGTCTCGTATATTTGCTATCTCGTAGGGGTTTGGCTCCTAGAATACGCTAACGACATAAGAGGTGCGACTGTATTCTAGATACGGAGAGGGTGGTGGGAGTTGTTGTGACGTAAAACGGTTGGGGAGATTGTGGAGTGGAGTGCGGTGCTAGGGGGGTTTTTGGGGGAGGGTTTGGCGGGTGTGTCAAGCATTTTGATAGGTGCTGTCGGTATCGGTATCGGTATTTCATGTGCGTGTACATACTACCTAGGTACCTACTAAGTAGTGGGTATCTGGGTATCTGGGTGCCGAGGGTGAAGTTGAAGATGAGGGATTGGGATTGGGAGTAGAGTAGGAATTGGAAATGGAAGGTGAGAGGAGGTATTGGTAGGGGATTCGGGGGTGCCGTATTGCGTATTGTGGAGTAGATTTAGAGTAGAGTAGATAGATAAAACTGCGGGAGAGAGAGGAGGAGGAGGATATCATGATATAACTTCCCACCCGCCCGCCCCCATCTATCCATCTGGTGGAAGAAACCTGTGCTGCACCCACACCCTTCCTTCTCTGTTTCTAGATCCTATATCCAGCCAGTCAGCCAGCGCAGGGCTTCAGGTTCAACTCCCATATTAAACATTGAACGTTGAACAGTGTTTAGACACCCCGCCATGGAGCCCAAAGCCACCTCTTCGTAAGCCCCCCCCCCCCCCAAAACAGTAGAACGCCCAAAACTCACACCACCGCCAGCCACGCCACCACCACCGCTCTCTCCCCACCACCGCCGCCCGCCTACAACCCCGCCACCGCCAACCCAGAAACACCCACGGAGGACGGCGAAGAGCCAACAGAGCACGAGAAGGCGACGCTGCGGCATGTGGCGGATAAGCTGCCAATCTCGGCGTGGTTTGTGGCCGTGGTGGAGCTCGCAGAGAGGTTTAGCTATTATGGCATTTCGGGGCCTTTTCGTACGTATTTTTCTATCTGGGGTCTGGGGGCGTGAATTGGGAGACGGGGGTAGTGGTGGGTGCTGATTTGAGGGGGGGTGTGGGGTTGTAGAGAATTATATGCAGAATGCCCGTGACGACCCGTTACGCCCGGGTGCGATCGGGCTGGGACAGAAGGGCGCGACGGGGCTGTCGTATTTCTTCCAGTTCTGTAAGTACTCCACCACCATGAAGTCTACATTTTTGTTGCCAATATTGGGATCATTGACCACTAACCCCCCCCGCGCGCAGGGTGCTATGTAACGCCCATCCTCGGCGCCATCATCGCCGACCAATACATGGGCAAGTACAACACGATCCTGCTCTTTGCGTGCGTGTACATTGCGGGGCTGCTGATCCTTTTCGTGACGTCGCTGCCGTTTGCGATTGAGAGCGGCGCGGCATTGGGAGGGCTTGTGGCGGCGATGATTGTGATTGGATTGGGCACGGGCGGGATTAAGAGTAATGTGAGCCCGCTGATTGCGGAGCAGTATCGCGAGACGAGGATGAAGGTGAGGACTTTGAAGGGGGGCGAGAGGGTCGTGGTGGATCCGGCGGTCACGATTCAGAGCATGTAGGTTTTTTGTTCTTGATGGTGGTGGTGGTGGTGGTGGTATGGGGAGGGTGCTGATGAAGGGTGTGGTGCGGGTGGGCAGTTATATGATCTTCTACATGTGCATCAACGTCGGCTCGCTCAGCAGCATAGCGACCACAGAGCTCGAGCAGCACGTCGACTTCTGGGCCGGTACCTAACCCCCCTTCCCTTCCCCTTCACCTCCCTCTCCTCCACACAAAAGACTCACACAGAAAAAACATACCACAGCCTACCTGCTCCCCTTCCTCGTCTTCTTTGTCGGCGTCGGCGCGCTCCTCCTCGGCCGCAAGTACTACGTCGTGCGCCCACCGCAGGGCTCCGTCATCACCGACGCCTTCAAGGCCATGTGGATCGGGCTCAAGCACGGCCGCGGCAACATGGACGCTGCAAAGTCGGCGTATCGCGAGGAGTATGGCGTTACGCAGGCGCTGCCGTGGACGGATCTGTTTGTGGAGGAGCTGAAGAGGGCGTTGGTGGCGTGTCGGGTGTTGTGAGTTTTTTTTCTCTATCTTCTTGGTGTTAGTGAGGGAGCTAATGTGTGTGTGTGTTGTAGTATCTTTTTTCCGGTGCGTGGTGTGGACGAGTGATGGGTTGTGATTGAAGGGTGCGAGTGCTGACCGGTGAGTGAGTGAGTGTGTGTATCTAGATATACTGGATTGTCTATGGCCAGATGACGAACAACTTCATCTCGTGAGTATCATCGACCCTGTATACCTTCTCTACAGCCATTTCTAACGCCTCTACAGACAAGCTGGAACTATGGAGACCCACGGTATCCCGAACGATATCATGCAAAAGTATCATTACCCCCCAAAATATCCACATCCCAAAAAATACTCTCCAGCAGCGATACTGCGATCTGGTAGATATTAGGAAGGTAGAGAGAACTAACCCACATGCTCCAGCATCGACCCCCTCACAATCATCATCTTCGTCCCCATCGTGGACCAGCTCCTCTACCCGCTCCTGCGCCGCCTCAACATCCCCTTCCGCCCCATCTCGCGCATCACCGTCGGCTTCCTCCTCGCCTCCCTCTCCATGGCCTACGCCGCAATCGTCCAGCACAGTAAGCCCCCCTCCCCTTCCAACTCCCCATAATACTAACCACCCCTCCCCTAGTAATCTACACCTCCCCCCCCTGCTACACCACCCCCCTCACCCCCTGCACCGTCCCCAACAAAGTCCACGTCGCCGTCCAAACACCGGGCTACCTCTTCATCGGCCTCAGCGAGATCTTCGCCTCCATCACCGGCCTCGAATACGCCTACACCAAAGCCCACCGGCCATGAAGTCCTTCGTCATGAGCATGTTCCTACTCACAAGTGCGCTCGGGAGCGCGATCGGGATCGCGCTGTCGCCGACCGCAGAGGACCCGAAGCTGGTGTGGATGTACACGGGGCTGTCGGTGGCGACGGCGGTCGCGGGCGCGCTGTTCTGGGTGTGCTTTCGGGGGCTGAATGGTAGGGAGGAGGGGCTGAATGCGTTGGAGGGGGTGGGGGAGAAGGAGGAGAGGTTGGAGGAGGAGTGATGGGCAGGAAGGTGTTGAGGTTTGGGATTGGTTTTGTATGTAGTGAGTATATAGAGATTTTTTCTTTTGGTTATTGTCTTTTTTTCTTTCTTTTCTTTTTTTCGCGGGGTGTGATGGTGGCCATGGGTGGTGTTTCTAGTGTTAGGTTGAGAGAGTGATAAGTGGTTGATCACATACTATCACTCGTGCCAAGACTTGGCTCGAAGTCTGCGATAAGGACCCCGAGTCGCCAGAGTTTTGAAAGCAATACTTGATGGCCCTGTATCTTTATCTCCTACCGAAATCACCCAGGTCTCGTTGGGGTATGATCTGTGTATTGTCTTGTATGTACCCCCGGGCTTCTCACGTATGTCAGCGTGACAGCGTGACACAGACAGCGAGGTGTGTAAATCTAAAACGTACTGGTCTGGCCTGACCTGGCCACCAAAGTCATCCCACTCCCTGGACCATTGTATTGTTATTAGTGATGGATACGCTTGCTGTATAGTAGGTACAAAAAGCAAAGAAGAAAGAATAGAGAAGAAAAACCGAGCAACAAAAGACTTACGTGATGAGTATCATCCCTCAAGAGCGTCGCTACCATGTTGGGCATTCTTCATCTCTGCTTCCATCCTGGGTCGAACCAGAGATGTCATGCAACGTAGTAGAGGCTATTACCCCTCGACCACGCCACGATGTTGTTAAAGATGCTTGGATGGTAAATAATCTACTCTGAGCCCCCTTGAACGAGTGTAATAGGCTACTGCCGTCCAGGCGCTCGGTCAGTTGGGAGCTAGCCCGAATCTACAAGAGTGGCTTCAACCTGACCACGCTGGAACACCGCTGAGAACGGATTTGCTGGTCTAACGGCTCTCGATTACAAGTTCAAGAAGCCGGCGGGGGAGGAGTGGGGGAAATCAAGGGGGGGTGAGCCAACTACAGGTAACCCACAAACAGAGCTGGAAGAGAAGCTACTCTCACCTAGGCATGCCGATGGAAAGGCAAAACCTAGCGAGACTTTGCTTCGGGACTTTGGCAAGACGAGACGAAATTTTTTTCCAGCATCCAAGGCCGCTTTGAGCGGGAAAACACTATCTGTGGCCACAATGTCACGAGACTTGGGAAAGACCGACCCCTACGCACCAGCAACCACAAACTACATGTAACAAGAATTTCATCTTGTATCGTGCACATCGCTACACTCCGGAGATACAGGACTATTTAAATCTACAACTAAGTGAAACACTTGCCTAGAAATGCATTCCGACACCTTCCGGGAGAGCATTTACATCGACTTTTTGTTATTCCGGCACCCCAGAGTGAGTATGTTGCTTAGGCTTATAACAATAGCCGTCATTCACCTGGCAGCATACCCTCTCTGGGGTCCCTAACAAAAAGCCGAGAAAACATCCTCCCGAAAGAAGCTGGCTGCGGGGAAGAGGGGAAATCATAAGGGGACAGGGAAGGGATGAGGTATTTGGGGAAAGTAATGTGGGGGGCGGTGGAAATGGGGAGTGAGGGGAAGGAGTTGGGGAGGGGGTAAAAGAAATAGCGGGGTAAAGCAGAAACTGGGAATAGTGGCGGATGTAAAGAGAAAGGAAGCGGACGAGGAGAAGAAAAGTAACGCCTTTTATAGCGAGCGCGTCCCTGGTGCCAAGGATAACAGAATCAAGGTATCCAGTGTAGGCCAAGAGGTAGTGGCCAAAAACAGGCTCTACCTTAGATTTAGCCCTAATGTATCTGCCGCGTAGAAAATGGTCCCTCCTATTTACGCCTACGTGTTCTAAACAGACCACTTCACTACCACAGAGAAAGATTCTGCTTCGAATTCATCCTTTATAACTCATAGCCCACCTCACCGCTAACCATCATTCAGAAGAAAGGATTCTCGCCGCCCCTACCTCGAATCACACTAAGTTCAAGCCCACTCCGTACGCGGAGGTTAGAATCACACCCCATCACTCGCGCCAAGCTTCGCACCAAATCCCGCCCCGCGAAAGAGGCTTAGATCTCCCAAACTCGAGACCAAGGAAGCAAAAAACTAACAGCCAATCAACAAATGATAAAAAGCCAATAGTAATACCGGAAGTAATGAGTACAAAACCCTTCTCTTTTGATACTAGACGTAGAAGATGGCACTCCGGTATATATGAAGAGGACGTCGCGGTGGGGGAGAAGAGCGCAGCAGATTCTTAAAAAGAGGCAGAGACAAATGATAGTTGCACATCTCGAAGAGGGGATTGTTGTCCAAAGAGAATGCACAGGCGATGTGATGGGGTCACATACCATTACTCGTACACCTAGAAGACCATACGAAGGCTACAAAACGAGTGTAAAGCAAGCAAAATATACTCTATTCAGCGACAGACATAGCCAGATGGCACTGGGTAGCTACCCAGCCCCCAAGCCCAGATGGCCCCGACGAAATCTCATGCACCGCACAGCGGATCATACTACATCACTCGATTTGCCCCACTTGGAAACTTGGCTTTTCAAACGATGTCGGACCCGTACAGGCGAGCTGTCCGAACCTGTCATCTCGACAGCTGTCACTACAATGTCGACACTTGTCCGACCCACGACTACAAGAATCAAGTCACTTACCTATCTCGTCCCACATTTTCAACAGCAAGCCTTCCCGCGACCCACAACCCATAACGAATATCCCGTCATCTATTTATAAATAGTATAATCCTCGTTGTGGTCAGGAAGCATTATCATTGGTTGCTTTTCTTCTACCAGGACTGCTATGTGTAACGGGCAAAGAGCAACTCCCGAGTTCGGAAGGGATGCGACATGTGTACCATCTAAATTCATAGGTTGGTAGTTTGCACTGACCGTTGATCTCGTAGATAGACCCAACGTTGCATAGATTGGATAGTTTAAGCTTTAGAGAATTTCGGCCGGAGGCCGCATTCCATTTGTAGCCTTATGTTATACCCCCATGTCTCTTTAACCACGATACCCTCTCTTCCTAGATACAGGACTATGTATCCTCCCTTAAAATTAGCCACAATCCAAACACAACACAATATTTTTTTTTAAAAAAAAAAAAGAAATCCCGTTCGTTCCAAGGTCAAAGAAACAACAAAATAGAGGCTCTGCGCGCTGCTCTTTTCGACCCAGTCACACAGTGTTTCCACCAAGCCTGGGAGGTACGTATACATAGGCGATCCAAACCACCGACCTCGGCCCCTCTGGGCGACACCATAGCAACTGGGCTACGGCGGTAGATGGTGTGTATTTTCCTAATACGATTATATGGGAACGGTGTGTTGACGTTGGTGTGCCCGCGCTTGATGATTGGGGGGGCAGCTTAGTAGGGGCAGGATATTCGAACCCTGGGACAACGATCCTCTAGTATGATTTTTTAGTGAAACCAGTAACGATTTTACACTGGAGTGACTAATGATGGGGGAGCACCACAGCCGGAGGGGCAGGATAATCTGGAGGGCAGCTATTTCTAATTTTTGCAGTACTTGTATCCCTAAAGCCTGTCCAAACCTCTACCAGTCAAAGTAAGAAAAATACAAAGATCCGCAGCTGCCAGAGCTGTAACGCTAGTACAAAGTGGGAGTACAGAGAAGAGAGTAGTGGAGGCACCGTCACTACTTACTGTACCGGTGTTGCCTGGACGGATGGATCATACACTATCACTCGCCCTTTACACCACCGACATTTTTCTTCCTCCCCCACACTCCACAAAAAGCATAGTCTCAGGAAACTGCCAATACCAGCAAATGTTCTGATAACTCTAAAACGACCGTAATCGCGATTGGTTTATTGTGCGGTATATCTGCACCTACATCTTAACTACTCTCCCGCCGGCACGACCCCGGGGGAAAAAAGAAGGAAATGAAGAAGAAGAAAAAAAAATACCCAGACACCGACTTTTTACCGCCACCGGCAGTGAGGCAGACAAAGATCTGGAAGAAGCTAACTACTACTATGACAAGCTGAGATCAAAAGAGACAATGAAAGGAAACAAAAAACAAACACAAGACCCCCCCGTAGCCTTCGGCCAGCCAGAATGTTGCACTAACGATTCCAACCAGCGCCATCTACAATTCCACCTCCTTGACCACCACCACCACCACAAAGGCACCCTACCTGCGACTGCCCACCAAATGCATAAACTCCTCCCTCGTCCTCGTACTCCTCCTAAAGATGCCCGTCATACAACTCGTCACCGTCGTCGCCGACGTCTTCTCCACGCCCCTCATGACCATACACAAATGGCTACTCTCCATCACCACTGCCACGCCCTGGGGCCTCAGAATCTCCTCCACCGCCATCGCCACCTGCTTTGTCAGCCTCTCCTGCAGCTGCAGCCTGCGCGCAAACATCTCGGCGATCCGCGCAAACTTGCTGAGCCCCAGGACCTTGCGGGAGGGGATGTATCCAATGTGCATGCGGCCCGTGAAGGGGACGAGGTGGTGCTCGCACATGCTGAAGATCTCAATGTCCTTGACGATGACGAGCTCGTCGTGGTCCTCGGTGAAGACGGCGTTGTTGATGATTGTGTGCAGGTTCTCCTCGTAGCCCTTGGTGAAGTGCAGCATTGCCTTTGCGTAGCGGGCTGGTGTCTCGAGGAGGCCTTCGCGGGTTGGGTCTTCGCCGATGCATTCGAGGAGGGTGCGGATCCTGGTTCGCTATTAGTGGAGCTCCAGAGTGAGGGGGAGGGGTAGGGGTAGGGGTAGGAGGGCGGAGTACTCACGCGCCGGAGAGCTTTTCAAGGCGCTCAGCCTTCTCTTCGGGGGTTGCTTCGAGGCGCTTTTTGGCACCAACACCTTCTCGCTGTTAGCTGCTGTAGCTCCCTCCCTCCTAGAGTGAGTGGGGGGGACATACTCGGCCACGAGAGGCCATCGTAGTCGACGGGTGGCTGCTGCATGTACGGACTTCCCGGGCGGCTCGTGACTGGTGTTAGTGCGGTGAGGCGCGGGGGGGCAATGTCGTGCTTGGGCAGCTGCGGAGGGGTGTCATTGATGCGTAGGGAGGCAAAGAGCTTGTCGGCGGTCGAGGAGAGGAATTGCGTGGTGTCTTCCTGGACGTCGGGTGTTGTTGTTGCAGGGGGCATCGTGGAGAGCTGTGCTGTGGGGTGAGGTGAATATGTAGCTATATGAATGAGTAGGTAGCTATATGAAAAGTATATAATAGGTAAGTAGGTAAAGAAAGAGTCTACAGTTATGAAAGCCGACAGCAAACACCAGGCCACAGGTACAGAGGAGCTTAGACAAAGAACGAAACACGCAGGACCGAAGAGGAAGAGGACCCTTAAATACCACCACTGCTCGGAGAGTGAGGGGATGAAGGATGAGGGATGAGGGATGAGTACATGTATGCAGGCTAAGTTTTCCCCGGTTTTTTTTTCTCTCTCTCCTGCTTGTCACTTTTCTTTTTCCTCGCTGCAGGTGTCTGCAAAGTTTATCTGGCTGGCACCTGTGCTTATCCGTCGCTGGCCTAACGCAACACGGCTAGCATGCTCACGTGACAGCTTACCCCACCAATTTAGTGTGTGGAAAGGGAAAGTCGAGAAAGCTCAAGAACTCAAGAACTCAAGGGACATGCAGTCGTGATGTGGGACGGATGCTCAATTACGTTTTTGCAGATGTCACTCCTCTCTCTCTGGTTATGGAATATGGAATATGGATGGATAGACAGACGGCCAGAGAAATAAAAATGTTTCCTTCATGAACGGACCGGCTACCAACTTTCCAGAAGCACTCATAAACAAACAGTACCCTAGGCCTTTGAAACAAACATAACACCCCCACCACCCGCCGTACCAACGACAGATTGAGGACATTTCATTTTCTCCTCTGAAGAAAAAAGAAGAAAAAGAAAAAACAAGAAGCTAACCCTCTGCTGCATACAATGCAGTTCAGAAGGAAAAGAAGAGGAAGAAGAAAAAAGAAAAAAAGTGGGTATCGTACCACATACATGTAGTTACATATTCCATCCCAACTCCTGGTAATAAAAAAAAGCTATGAAACGAAAACGAAAAAAGCAGAAAAAAACAACCAAGCGAGTGTTGCGCCATCAATGCTAAAAAATATCTAATCCCCCCTCCCTCCGGCTCCTTCTCCCCCACTTTCCCAAATAAAATAAATAAAAAAAGATGATAATAAAATAAATAATAACAAAAAAAGCGAGTGTAAAATACAATTTAAGCCTCCCACGTTTTTTTTCTCCCCCTTCTCCCCTTTTCAAATTCCCAAGCCAAGCTAGATTGATGGCTATAATGAAAAAAAAAAAAGAGATCCCCTAATGCAGATAGAAATAAAGGGTAGAAGTAAATAAATAAATAAAAGGAATAGAGAATTGAATACCAAAAAAGAAAAAGTTTCCCAAGATGAAATATGTACCCATGAACGAACGACCGAACGACATTTACACCCATCACCATATCACCATCACCGTCTCCTACTCTCCACTGCACTACACCACAGGCGTAGTCGGCACCACCTCCGGCCCCACAAACCTCCCCACGCGCTCTTTAATCTCCTCACACTGCTTCCCCAAACTCTCATGCCACTCACTCTCCAACATCTTCACCTTCTCCTTCAGATCCTCCGTCAGCACCGCCGCCTCCCTCTCCCTCCCCTCATCCTGCACCTTCTGGTCCCCAGCCGCCTTCACCTTCCATACCGCCGCAACATTCAGCGTCTTGATCTCATGCAGCAGACACAACAAGTTCGTCTGCCCCTCCACAAACTGATACACCGACCTCTCCGCCTGCTGTATCTTCGCCAACAGATACCTCAGCGGCTCCCTTAGGTACGCAGGGTTCTCATGAAACTCCTCTGGCGGCACAATCGGGTGCACGTTCGTCAAATCCAGCGGGATATTCTCCAGGCTCTCCATGATGAGCGGCGCCACCTCCCAGAACGCCGAGATCTGCGCCTCGACGCCCTTCATGCAGTTGTGCTCGACGACGTCGAGGAAGCCCGCGTAGCGCTCGAGCGACTCGGTGTCCGCGGTCGTGCGGCGGGCGGCCTCTTCCCGGTTGAAGTAGTCCTCGGCTTCGCGGATCTTGTCGGCTTGCCGGGTGACAAAGTAGGGCGTGATGACGACCTCCTTGTAGCGGCGGGTGCGCTCGGCGAGGAGGTCGTAGAGCTCGCGGTGCAGCTGCTCGCGCACGTCGAAGAGCCACTTTAGGCATGTTAGCTTCTCGAGGAGCTCGGGGAGCTCGTTGCCTTCCTGCTGGTGGGTGGTGCCATGGTGGGAGGAGTCGGCGGAGGTCTTGATTTCGCGGACGAGGTCAGCATAGGCGGCTGAGGCGGCAGAGATGCGTTCTTGTAGGTCTGTGTGCGTGGGGTCGACGACGCGGGTTTGGAAGAGGTCGAATTCGGTACGGAGGGAGTCGGCGGTGATTGTGTCTTCGCGGGCTTGGAAGTCGCTGTTGAGAGACTCGACCTGCCCGAAGCTGAAGCGCTTGCTGGGGCCGTTGCTGGCGGCGCTGTCGGAGGCGTAGAGCTGCTGGATGTAGTCCGAGTGCTGGGTGCGGCGCTTGTGGGCCTCCATGGCGAGTGTTTCCTTGCGTGCCGTGGAGGCCGCGTTGAAGTCACGCTTGACGGCGTTGACGCTCGAGAGGTCATTGAGCGTGCGGACGAGGTTGCGGAACACGGCGAGTTGCGGGTGCGAGTTGTTGACGGCCGGGTACTCGCGCGGGAAGGGCGGGAGAAGCGTCAGCAGCGGTGCGATGTCGAGGCTTGTCTTGACGGGCCGTGGGGGCATGGAGCGTGTGCGTGACTGCGCAGGGCGGGACCGTGAGCGTGAGTATTTGCGGTCCGGGGGATAGGCGGAGCTTCCCGCGTAGTCGCTGGGGAACATGTGGTTGCGGGGTGTCGATGCAACGTTCTCTGCAATCTCCTTCAAAGATGCCCGGGCAGCGCGGGGATACCGGTGCCCTCCACGTCCAAAGCCAAACTCGTCCTCTCCCATGCCATCTGAGCGCACCGCATGATAGTCACTCTGCGATCCCTCGACACTTGCCTCCCACCATCGTGAAGAAGTCCTCCCGCGAGAAGACTCCTCGTCCCTGATCCTGGCCTCGAGTGCTGGGTCGTTGTGCTCGTCGCTGTGGTGGTTGTTGTTGCGTGCCTCGTTCTTGATGTACTGCCCCCACCACTGCGACTCAGGCCTCTTCCTCCTGTTCGCCTCCTCCGAGTTCCCCATCTCCACATCGCCGTCCACCCCACCCCTCAACACCGGCGAAATCGGAGACAACTCCTGCGTCCGCTCCGGCACCGAAAACGCCGTCCCCAGCTGCGCAACGATAGACGCCTTCATCTTCTTGACCGCCTCAGGATACTGCTCCTCGCGCAACTGGCACTCGCGCACCACAAACTCCATCCACAGCTTCACGCGCTTCTCGTCGTTCTGCGCCGCCGCCTCCTGCCTGATCATCTTGCGGTGCCGCTCCAGCGCCGAGTTATAAAAGCTGTCCATCGCCTCCTCATCCTTTAGCAGCGGCGCCTGCAGCCGCGTGTCAGTCGGCGTCGGGATATGCAGCAGATGCGACACCGGCCGCGTCCGTCTGCCATCTCTCTCACCCGCCGGCGGCGGTGTCGGCAGCTGCTTTGGCGGCTCCTCGGTCACAGGCGATGGCGTGATGAATTTCAACGGTTTCCGGCGCACCTGCGAGAAGAACTGCGGGCCCCTTGAGGACGACTGCGGCGTCGAGTCGCGCTCAAAGTCAATCAATGGGGCGGCAGATGTGTCGATCCTTGGTGCGATCGGTCCGCTGTTTCTGCGCCCGTGGCCGTGAACTTCACTTGTGGGGCTCGAGATGGGCGGGTTCATGCTCTGCTTCCACGGGTTGTTATTCTCGTCACGCGGCACCGCCTCCTCCTCGTCATCTCTCTCCCTCGGCCCCGGCGAGCTCTTCTTATACGGCGCCTGCTCTCCCTCCATCTTGCGCTTCGGTGGCGGCTGCGGCGGCGACGTACTCGTCGTTGTCGCACCGGGCGATATCGTCGCTGCCGTAACCTCAAAGCTCCCATTTCCATTCCCAGCACTCAACCTACCTATCTGCGGCGGCGACCTACTCTGCATCCTATTCGGCACCGGCGACGACACTGACCTCACCTGCGTCGGCCCCTGTCTCGGCACACTCGCATTCCTAGGCGGTGGCCCCGGTGGCGGCGGCGGTATACTCCCGCGACTGCGCGAATCGCCCCGTACCGCTCCTGGAGCCATGGTGCCCCGCGGAACCGAGTTATCTCTTGGCGGCGGTCCCGGCGGCGGGGGCGGTATCCTCGTGAGTGAGTCTGCTCTTGTTGATGCTGGCGGATGCTGCTGCGCGCGGTCGTGCGGCGAGTTCGAGTGCGAGCGGAGCCCACTACCCATACCCATCTGCATGACGGCCGCTGCGTTACTCGTGCTCTGTGTTCGGCGTGCGGGGGGGCTCGGCATGGGGGAGGTGTCGCGGCGCATTGGTGGGGGTCCTGGGGGCGGTGGTGGGATGCCGTTAGGGCCACGGGAGCTAGAGCGCGGGGAGACGACGGGGCTGGGGGGGACGGCGGCGTCGGGGGAGGGGTAGGTGGCTTGTTGGAGGCCGGAGGGTGCGTAGGTTTGCGGGGTTCCCGATGCGTTGGGGGGGAGTAGTTCCGCCGCCGGGGCGAGGGGCTGTTCCAACCCGACTGGTCTTGTAAAAGAGGTGCATATGGAGATTGAGGGGTTGTGTTGGCGCTACTTACTGCAGATGGGCCATGGGAGAAGAGGGGGGAGAATGTTTGGGTTGAGGCAGTTGAGGGGGTGATCATTGGTGAGTGGCCATGCGCAGCGGGCGATATTGGGGTGTTCCCATTGCTGTATTGCCATGAGTTCTGGCGCTGATGCGGTGGGCTCAGCTGTAGACGGGGGTTCAGATGTTGTCGTGAACTCTGTGGCTGCGGTGGGGAGTATGGCGGTGGGGGGGCTTTCATATGGGTCAGCTGGATGTAATATAATCCATATACGAATCAATAGAACCTCACAAAAGAAGAGACATGGTGATTATGCATGCAAAGATTAAAAGTGGGAAACGAGTGATAATATATGCATAAGATGCATAAAACTAGAAAAAGAAAGGAAAACACAAAATATTTCCAAGACAAAGAAAATGAAAAAGAATCAAAGGAATAAAAATAATGATTGACTAGGAAACAAAGGTTCAGTACCGTCTCCTCCAGCAGCCGGTCTTGGAACATATCCTCCACCATTTCCCGCGACTGGTGCATAATTCTGCGGGTTATATTCTCCGCCTTCACCCATATCTGCCTGACCTCTCATAGGGCTAGGACTGACGCTTGGCCGTCTTGGTCCATACGATGCGACCGCAGTGGCCGGAGTGGTCGCGGCTGTGGGCGCGCTCACAACTCCGCCTGTTCCTCCTCCTCCTCCTCCACCTCCGAGGCCGCCCGGGTATAAGGCCGGGTTATAGCGGGTATAGGCTCCATTCGCTGGACTAGACGCCTGGTGGTGGTTTTGAAAAGCATATGGCGATGCCATTGTTACTGAGTTGCTGTGGTTAGTAGTAGCTGTAGTGATTGTCCGTCTTGCCCCAGGATATGTTGTGGATTTGTTGATGTCTCCCCGATGTTTCCTAAACAGCCATTCCCGTCAACCCGTATGTGGGGGTCTTGGATGCAAGCAGCTCCTTCGGCGAGCTGAGTCGCAACGCGGGAGAGAGGCAAATGGAGGGGGGGTAAAGGAAAGTAGTTAAAGAATGGGCACTCGGCGTGTATATGAGGTACCTACGCGTAGGGGGGGTAGAGCGGGGGGCAGTGTTATCCAGACTGTTGGGAAGAAAAAAAAGAGAGATAGAGGAAGAGAGAGAGGATGTGAGTGTGAGAGAGGGACCAGCGGCGCTCTCACTGATTGATTCTTTGGCCCACCACCCACCACCACTCCCACCACACAGGGGACTCCCGACTGGATAGCACATCTAAAAATAGATTAAAAATAAAAGTCCACTGTGACTAGCTTGATCGGTGATTCGTTTCCGAAAAAAGAACCCAGTAATTTCTTAATACCCTTACACCACGTCCTAGTATGGTAGGGCAGCCAGTCATTCAGCAGAAGGTAGGGCATGAGGCTGCCAAAAGCAAAAAAGGGGAGACGTCGAGATGCCAGATGGCGCTTCGGTTTCTGCAAGCCAGCGCGGGCAAGGGGTTATTTTTGGAACCAACCCCATCCTGAGACTCTCCTCTCCAGTATCCTGATAGTGGTAGCCGCCCTCTCAAACACCAACAACCAACCAACGAGAGCCACTTCCGGGCGACAGGGGGAGTTCGTGGGTTTGCGGGGTGGGACACTGGACACTTTGCGACTCGGGCATGGAAGGAAAGTGGTCTGGAAACGTGCTTCCGCACTCTCGAACATCTCCCTTTCCGATCTCGAGGAATACAGAGGTAGAGCAGAGTGGAAAGTTGTGATCCTAGCAAGTAAGTATATACCGGTAATCTATCGCTAGGCCGACTCGGCAGGAATCAAAGGCGTTCGCTTCTCGCGTAGGTAGCAGACCAAACCAGAGAAAGTCTAGCTGATACGCCAGATCTCGCTTCCAAGGTGCATTTATGAGGCATGTCCTCAAACTGCATTTCCCCTCATGCAGAAACTTACCACACAAGATACTCTCGCTGAGGCTGACTGATACCCTAATATTAATATCAATAAATAAATAGGTAATCGTTCTCACACTCTGTAACTGCACAAACTAGATCAGACACAACGTTCGTGCTTCCCTTTGCTTGCTTTTTCGCGAGGGAGGGATTCTGTACCTTACAGTACGTTTAGCTGGGAACCGGCCAAATCGGAGAATCCTAAATAAGGTGGGACAGAATATCAGCGGGAGCGTGCATATTACCAGACACCTACATGTCGTAGTCAGCTAAAAGAGGCAAGATTAGTAAAACGAGTCTCATCCAAATATTCCCTGTTATGTGATGGCAAAAAGCTTACCAGTCTCAGGAAGCTTAAGGGGCCAAGCAAGATACGCCTAGAATAGGCCCACGAGCTTTGAAACTCGAGGTAGAGGCGAATGTAGTGGAGAGAAGTGCGGTGGGGACATTATGAGAACCATGCACTGGGAGTTTAACACGCAGGTTCATATGATAAGCGTTTTCTTCCCGTGTTTGCAGTCATTCTTTTTTCGGGCACTAAGTGTGTTGTAGTAGTGTTGGGGAATTACAATATGTAGCCGACGTAAAGGCGACGTGGAAATAAAACGGGTGAAGGCCTCGCCACGAGTGATAGTTTATGAGTACATATTATACACATATTAGGGACACCAACGCAAAAGGCATGAATCAAAGGCTCCTTTACAAAAATACGACATATCATATGAACTCCAAGCGCTCACAAAACAATACGATGCCAGATTATATCAAAGTTGGACCACTACATGTATGTCCGCTTTATATCGTCGTTTCATGCGTGCATATGCTTCATATTTTATCCTTATGTAAGAAAAGTATAAAGCGTAGAAAGGAAAGCAGATAGATACTAAAAAAAAAATTTCATTGCAATAATCATGATGCAAAAAGAAACTATCTTGTGTGATCACACCAGGGGTCGAACCTGGAATCTCTTGATTCGTAGTCAAGCGCCTTGCCATTGGGCCATGTAACCATGAAAGATATTAATTCTTTCAGCGCTAACTAAATAAAAACTTTTTCTTTACTACAAATATTTAATATAAGGAAATAAACAAGATTGGCTATACTTCACGATAATCCAGAGGGTGTATTTACCCTTAGTAAGTTATTAAGCCTACGCTTTATGGAGGCAAACCTGAAACTACCCAACAATCTCTCATAGACACACTAATGATATCAGTAGAGTTTCTTCAGAACAGCACACCATGTCTCTAGATCTTTGAGAACGTCGGGACTGGGGATGTACTGGACTAATGCGGTCGAATATGCTGTGAATCCGCCTATGTATCTGCCGCATGGCTCTGTATTGGCAGCCAGATGTGATGCACCTAAACGCCCGATAAGAAGTATGAGAATCATCCAAAAGAGCCGATTGGTGAGTCGAGCCCCCGCCACATGCGCACATAATCCTCGTAGGCGCCAGTAGATACAGCTGTAATATGTATGTGCATTCTTGATTAGTTTACAGCGACTTTACTTTGAAAATTTCCTACTCAGGCGCGGGCGGTGACAAATTATTAAAATGAAGGAGGCAACTACTGCTTATGATCGATCCACGTACAGACTCTGCACTTTGTTTTCCGACGTTTGTGCTACGTGTACGTACGGTCTGGCTACCTTTCTGTAACAATGCTCTAATGTAGTTCAGTGAAAACCTGTAACTAAATCTCGGTGAGAAGGCTTGATGACTATTGAATATATTTAGCTACGCTCATGTGACCTGTTGATTGAGTAGCTATGACGATATTTAGTCTGATGACTACTAAGTACATCCTTATTTGGAGATTAATTTCTTTGTGTAAAGCCATCACCCCAAATATTTTTAGGTTTGCTTCTTTGGGCACGTATGTGCATACGTGTAAGCCCATATATTAGTCGATCGTGGCCGCGCAGGTATCGTTTGATAGACTTAGTGGGGGCACATCTGCAGAGATTTTCACCTGCTTCTTCCTCTTTTTCTGTATTGCGATTAATAGATACTTACATACTTACATAGCTCCTGATTCTGCCTTTAATTATCAATGACACATCCCGGCCCTATCGGGCGGAGAGGAAAGCGGGGAGCATTAAACAACATAAATAGAGCGCAGTTAGTCAATTCTGGGATCAAGTAGTTTTGCAGGATGCACGCGAGTATATTCTTGATTATCTTAACGTAGAAATAAACTTACTCGTATTCTAAAGGAATCCCGTGTAAAGGCCCTGAAATGGGCTGTGTTGCTCCAGTATTGAAACTGGGGTTTGAAGTCATCGTTTATCACTCGTAATTCGAGAAAGGCAAATGAAACAGAAACTCCTTTCTTATAAAAGTGATAACCGCAAGCAGAGGATAGACAGTTGCGGAGCAGAGCTATTATTGATCTTATCCTAGGGTCTGTCTCTTGGTTATGAAACTGACCCCTTCGAACCGCTGGACACATGAGTCTAGCTCTTAACGGTCATATCCACTATCGCAGTAGTGGATATACTATTAAAAGGTATTGCGAGTATACCAGGCGATCCAATAATCAATCGTGATTCCATACTCAACCACACCACCATATCACAAGTTTTGAAAGTGCACACGGCCCACTATTTATAGTCACTCCACCCTATTGGTCAACATATCGAGAAAAAATTGTACTACGTTGTTCGAATGGACGGGAGATAGCAAGAGTTTTATATTTTAGTTGGTGGTTATCGTTGACGATGTTTGGCCATAGTGCGTTCAGCTTTGTGCCCATTAAAAGTATTTCAAACAATCGGCTGAAGCATTGGAATGATTAGGAGTAGTATTCGAATCCCTAAGCAAAGAATTCCTAAATCGCCAACAGATGGAGTCTTTTGGCTCTGGCGCCTACTTTTTTGCTATGTTGATCTCAAGTGGCTTTTCAATGTTTGCAGTACAAGGCTCTGGCATTAAGTGAGTGAACTAAATGGGGTGTTGACTGGTGTGGATCCGTTCACTCACTTAATCCAGAGCCTTGTATCCACACCGAGATCTTGGCGCGAGTGACAGCACGTGATTAAACACGCCACACCTGACCACTCGAGACCTTTTCGGACGCAGCAGATGTCAAGTGCTGAAGTGCCAGCTCCCAGGCGGAGTATTGGTGGGAGATGGAGTGCTCGCCACAGCGTTGGAGTTCAAGTACCAGACAGACATCCGTATATCCTGGCCCATACGATAGGCGGTTTTGGATAGGTTGGCCTACGCGGCGAACGCATAGAAATCGGATACCCATCACAGAGTGTTAATAGTTATACTGGCTAGCTCGATCATCCCCTAGGCCTGGCGGGGTGAAAAATCAATCTCATCAATGTGTATCTAAAAACCAGGGTAGCCATAAATCACAAGGCTGATAGATTAGACGGCCTTCTTCCTGCTGCTGTTCGGTTCCTTCATCTTAAGAAGCCCCCGTTCGAGATGTACTGAACCGCTCCATACACAAAGTTACCCTGTGCAGTGAGTGCGCCCCGGTCAGGAAGCTACATGTAGCAGGGAAATCCTAGAAAGAACGTTACTGCTAGGAACATGCAGTCTTAACTACACTGCACCAGTTCGCAAGCCCGCGCTCACATAGCAACCTACTTTTGATGACACATCTACAATAATTCAATTTACATGTATCCCATCATGAATACACCGGGATATTTCTAGCACCAACATTTTCCCAACACATATACTCAAGACCAGGTAGCTCAGCCAAAACATCCCTCAATGGTAAACCCTCAATATATATTTCGTTCGTTTTGTCCCGATTTCTCCCATCCTGACTCTGCACCCTGTGTCCCGCATCGCTCTCGTCCTCTCATAATTACCTTTATACATCTATAGTCCCCACAGAGAGGCTGCTCACAACATGGGGGTACCACCAAGGTGAACCTAACTTGCTTTCACAGTACATACAACTCACCGCCCATCACCTACTCAAATGTGGGATAATTTGGGCTCTGGGTCATCGGGATCTACAGTCTACATGGAGGGCGGTGTATGTCTAGCTTCAATATGTATCCATTTGAAAGACTCTATTGAGCCACCACACAGCACACAAAATTCCCTTCTCCTGGCCCCGGAATCTATATCTCCTGTTAATACACCACTGATGATTCTATCCGTATGCCAATTCGCTGCCGCTATCTAGGTCTTAATTGAGTTAACCTGCTACTAGGAGGCTTCTACGGTGACCATGGTGAATTTGGGGTAAACAAGAGTGGGTTTAGGGTTGATTATCTTGAGAGATACGGGTGTGTCGCGTTGATCGACGGCTCCATAGGTTCAGTGGAAGATGGCAGAAACCGCTAGCACTAACTCCAGAATCAGGTTATCAGTGACGCTTCCTCCTCTCCCTCCTTGCGAGTAAGAAGAAATTGATGTGGAGCTTCGGTTACGCCCCAGGAGCATGTGGATACTGGTTTGCAATGGAGACGGAGTAAGGTGGCATTACTGCTTAAGCCATATGACCTCGATATTTGCTGGGCCTAGAAGCGGGATCAGACTATTTTCAAGATCAAAGTGACAATATTTACTAAGCCAAACCAGGGCTCAGACTTGCCGTTCCGCTTCTAGTAGTTAATCCTAGATAGAAGAATATTGCTCCATCTGGCTGGATAGTATACCGCGGCCATCTTAGGCGTATTCAAGACAGTTCAAACTTTAAAAATCGAATCCTATGAGATGGAATTGTGCACTGTTTTACCTTCAAGATTTCAAACTAAAGAATCCACCTCAGAAATTCGGGGAGCTCGAGACTGCTTTCTCTCACCAAAAAAGTTCAACCGAGCCCCTGCGCAGTGATAGTAGTTCCTATGGTATTTACATTTATTTGATAAGGATATCCTTGGATACTAGGATAGATATGAAACTCTATTATAGAGAAAGGAAGTCCGAGAAATAATATTTGGATGCTTCGGAGGATATTAATGTCGGATTATGTCGTGAAGAGATGATATACAACTCGGAATACCCGCCTAATCGAACACCGCCAGACCAGTCTGAGAAAACAGTGACGAGGTGTTATCCAATATCATCGGCCGAACTTATTGGTGAGATTGTAAGCTGCACTAACCATGAGGGGATATAGAAGACGCCAAAATCAGGCAAATTATGTTTTAGCATCCATGGGCCGCGCGCAGGAGTTGAATGTCGAGCTGAAGTACGATGGGCGGTAATCTTCATCATAATTGATCACTCGTGCCAAGTTACTTACTGTTACTGATAGGATAGCCAGACAAGAACATCAACAAGCAGCCTCCGACCATTGATTTAACAGGAGTCTCAAGGTTATCTCATGCATACGGGTCAAGGGAAATAAGCAAGTTCAAACCAAGAACGATCCTGGGTTATCATCTAGACCTGCCCAGAAAGACGACAACCTTCTACTCCCCGGCATGGGTGCCCCGTCAGCAGTGCGCTATGCCGCCAGCAGTTGAAGCCAAGAACTACGAGTCCACACCAGAGACTGTATTGTTTTGCGCTGCTCATATACGCTTGAGGGGGTTCCATACACGCGGACCCAGCGTACCGAGTGATTTACCATGATCCTAGCAATCCCGGGTGAGTAATATAACGCTATAGGGTTTAAAGAGGTCTAAGCATAGCATACAGGGCTATATAATTGACTTTAGAAAAAGTAGAAAGCTTCTGAAGATAGTTATATCACTTTAACCGCTATGGAGGGCTTTAATGAATTAAACAAAAAAAAAAAGCTATGGAGGGCTAGAATCTATCACAAAATCTAGCGAGTGATATATCATGATTGAAGTAAATGATAACGACAGCAGATAGCATCGATCCCGTCCTTTAGTAATTAAAGACTTAGAGTATAGTTATTATAAATAGGTAAGTTAAAGTCCTCTACCCCTAGTGACAAATCACAGAATGCGTCAGAATGAGGTTACGGCATGCAGTGCCTTATGAGGCGAGTTAAGGAGCTCATAAGGAATTGACATGATAGAATGGTGTTAGGAAAGAGTTTATAGGGCTCCAGACTTTTAAAAGATATTTGATGCTAAATTGGGGCGAGGATCTGGCAAATTATAATCGAGTGATAGTTTATGATTGACACTCTCTGGACTCCTCGAGAATCCTGGAGCTAAGTATGTAGCTAACCTAATATTTGTAATTATTCCCCCTATGGTGGTGATATATGCTGTGAAGTCCTATGCACCTCCTGACAGTTGGAGCGGCGGCCGAGCGCACTCTAGGTAGGCCCCAAAGAGGGGCCTAAAGATTAATTTTCACGTTCTATCACTCGAAAATCGAGTTGTGGAACAAGTGTACCACACTACTGGTCATTGAGCTATGAGCCGGTGGCAGAAGGATCCAAGCCCTAAATCCTCACCTACTCCGCGCTTAGACAGATAGTTTTTGATTGATGAGAAGAGAAGTACATAGTATCGTTCTTTTATTCCTTTTCAGACGCAACTCTGTGGAGAATTTTGAGGCACATGAACCTTAAGGAACGGATTTAAACAAAGCAAGTGAAACGCTCCATGTTATTTCACAAATCTAGTTATTAAGCTATCGGACGGGTAAAAAGAACTTTTTTTGATATATTTCTAGCCAGCTGAAATCCCAGGAACGAGTATGGGGGGTATTTTCTTTTTTTACTCCCTGTCAAGTCTAACGGCCGCATTCGCCTCCACGAATCCCAAATCGACCTTGTGCCCCAGCAATTCTCTAATGTTGCTGACCTTGTATCTAATCATGGTCGGCCTCTCCAAACTCAACCCCCATCCATGCACTCTCATGTCCTTAGGCAGCCCCATAGCCTCCAACATCTCCGGACGGAACTGGCCAGAGTTTCCAATCTCGACCCACTTGCCCAGACCCTCGTGGTATCCGAAGATCTCCATTGAGGGCTCGGTGTATGGGTTGTAGGCAGGTTTGAAACGAAGCTGGTGTACTCCCATCTTCCCGAAGAAGGTGCGCATGAACCCGATCAGGTCACCCAGCGTGAGGTTGTAGTCCGCAATGACACCCTCGACCTGGTGGAACTCGGCCAAATGTGTTGCATCAACAGTCTCGTTTCTGAACACTCTGTCGATGGAGAAGTATCTTGCGGGGCCGGGGTTCTTCGCAAGCTTGTGGAGCATTGCCGCGGAAATGGCGGTGGTGTGAGTGCGGAGGACGAGGCGGAGGGATTCATCTTCCTTCCATGGGTAGCGGTAGCCGAGAGAGCCGAATTTGCCTTCCTGGTGGACTTCACGCACGTTGTTCCAGTACTCGGTGAGGGTCTCGCCGGTCTCGTCGTCGCGAGGCTTGTCGGCGACGGCGGGGTCGGAGATGTAGAAGGTGTCCTGGAGATCACGGGCGGGGTGCTGTTGAGGAACGAAAAGGGTATCGAAGTTCCAGAAGCCAGATTCAACGAAACTAGAGAGATATTAGCTTATGGCTAAGAGGTAGGCAATGAAGGTGTGTTACCGGTTGGTAGGCATTTCCGTGAAACCCATCTCGAAGAAGATGTTCCTGAACTCCGAACGGACCTTATTCACTGTCCGGATCAGAATCAGTCTCACGAACAAAATTCAGCGTAGCAGTTGGATCATCCAAGAAGGGTACCGACAAGGATGTAAGGCTCCGCTAGGAGTATGGGCTCCCAGCGCTGCAAAGTTGTAAGGCTTAAACTTCTGTGTCTTCCATGCTCCGCTGTTGGCACGAGTGATAAATCAGTAAAAAAAGTACTTGCGACACACAATCTCACTCGGCCCAACAAACCTTGCGATCATCTCCGCTGTCAGATCGGTTTCTTCCTTGACAACTTGTAAAGCGAACTTAGCGCCCTTGTTGATCTTGAAGCTGATGCGCTTCTGCATGATCACCAATTTTCTCTTCTTGAGGTCTGCGAGGACTTCTTTTTCGGGGTGAGTATGTGTTTCTGCGATGGTACGAAGCTGATCCCGGCTTGAATCCTTGATCGAAGTAGCCTATAGAAAGCTCCAATTTAGCAATTGCTCATCAGAAAGATAATTTAAGTACGAACCTTCTTGACCAACTTGTCGCCATCTTTCTTGATCCACCCTTCCTTGAACGCCTTTCCTTGTCCGACCTTTGCCGTATTCGCGCCAACGAGTTTCTACTCTCCCTATCAGCACCATTGCTCCCAAACCCTCACAAAGACAGGACCGAGTGAGCATACAGGCAATTCACTGATCTTCAAGCCGCCCACGGCCTTGCAGACCGCCTCGTAAACCTTTGCCTCGTGACTCCCATCGTTCACAATGCTTTGTCCCTCTTCTGTCAAGACAGCTACCTCGCGGTCTACCGTCTCGTACACCACCATCTCCTTGCTCTGCAGCGAGTCCAGAGCTCCCTTAACTACCGTCGCCTCGACATTCGGGAATGCCGTTGATGACACTAGCGGGAGGGCGGATGCAGTGTCTAGGGCGTGCAGAATCTGGGTTGGAAGGTCGGTCGCCATTGCTGAAACTTTTTTTCTATATTCTTTGTTGATAGGCTGGCCTGAGGCGGGGTATGGAGGGGCTCAATCGATAAGGGTACACTACATGCGGGGGAGGGGAAATAATGAGTTGAGAATGACTCAGGTAACGGCAGGGTAGCCCGCCATTACCGCTTACCCGGACATGGACATGAGTGTCAATGATATTTGCTTTTACCCTTCGGAAACGGCTTCCCAATTAACAAGAAGGCCTAAGGAAGGGGAAAAAAACCTCGGATGAGATGACTCTGAAGCTTACGATACAGAGAGGTTAACACGGCTTATTTACCTCATACTCATATTACAAGGGACCTAAGGAAAACTCTAAACCAACAGCGCCCGCTGAGAAAGTTCAGTACATGTTTCACAACGGATGTCTGCTGATATCGATGCGTACAAGCAACGTGCTCTATAGATAACAAACCATCAAACATTAGTTTATAACCATCCTTATCTATAGGTACACAGTCCTTGATTGACACCTTCAAAGGAAAAAGAACTGACGGCCCAATTGCTAAAACCAGAAGAGAATTGACAATATCCCGCGCTTCTAGTACCGTAAACCGGGATCGAAACGTTAGCACAAGTGTGTTATACTAGCCCGCTGCAGGATTCCAGCGGTGCTCTGCTATCTCCAATAAGGCATAATTGACAAATCTCACTCACTGTGGTGTAATCCAACACTATTCTACGTCTTAATGCACTTTGGTGAATGGACTCTTTGTGACCTCCCCTTCTTAATTTGTCTAGCTCTATTTTCGAATTCGAACGCTTATATCTAAATAATGCTTTTTTTAACATAGGCAAACGTTCTCATAACCTGCAAGATCCAGGAAAACAAAACAGCAAAACAAAGCAAAAACAAACAGAGGGGAAGAGAAGAGAAGAGAAGAGAAGGGTCCTTTGTGCAGCATAGTCATCGGCATTGATTGATCTCCATTACTCAATGGCCAAACATACACCAGAGAAGCACAAACTACCTGTATCCACATGCAGTTCTGCCCGGCTACTGTGTCCATCGATTTGCCGGTCCGAGCTTCCAAAAGAAATTATAAGTGGGGAAAATATCTCCTCAAAAAAAGCATGCCTTCCTCCCTCATACTTAGACGAATAAGGCACGCCCGATTCAAAATATCCCCGACTCGTCCCTTCGTGTTCAGCGAGGCGAACCATACTAGTCTGAAACCCGGTTGTCAAACAGATGGCAGCAGCAGCAGAAGGTGATGAACCACCCATTGTAACCCCAGCCTGCGGGCCGTTACTTTAGAATGGGGTGAAATTTAAATTGGGCGGCGACCTTTCATACTTTAGAACGGCGGGCATATTAAGAAGTCCATTTAATTTGTTTTTTCCTCGTCTTCGTGCTTTAGACTTCCGTAAATGGACCTGCATACGAGATTTACAATATCTCATTTCCCGCGCATCTAGCCATCTCTGACTGGACTCTAGAGAAAAAAAATTCCAAGGCTTCAATGGAGAAAATTTTCATAGACACGCACATATGTAGATTACGAGTACAGAGTACCTACTCTAGCAGCCGTCATCAACTCTATATTACCTACTCTATGCAAGTCTCTACCTACTCGTGACCTGCAGCTAATGTAGCATGCAAGCCTCACAGTCATATTCCAAACCAGTCTATCCCTCTAGAATTTAGCGTGCCATACTCTACTCTTCTGGAGATGTTCAAAAAGTCAGTCAGCAGATCCTTAAACCGTATTTTGGTATTCAAGGCATGAGCATGACCTCACAGGTGTATAATAGTCCCGAGTCATAAGATGTCACTCACTCAACAACCAACTTGGTTTTCTTGGTTTCCACCCCCCCCAACACAACCCACTTACCCTACCCCTACGTCAGTGTCTCACACCAAATCTCAGGATCGACAACTTATCATGATCAACCCACCACCACCACCACCACCACAAACTCAATTGAGCGCCAGGGGGGACAAGTTACAAACTCGAGCGTTCTCTTGGGGGATCACCGCCCAAGACCACGAGAAATGACTGATCTCCCGATGGCTTGGTAGGTTCCGCTTGGTCCGCCGCCTTAACACATCAATGGTGGCCCTAGCTAAACTCCTTTTGTCAAACATCCAGCAGATCCCCCCGTTTCCATTGGGGAATTTACCGGAAACGACTGGTCAATCGTGACACCCTTTAGGGACTGTTCAAGAATAATTGCTTTTTCCCAACTCCACTACTAAAATAGCTTGGCTTGTCTTATGGAAGAAGGTCGAAGGTAACACGTAACGGAGGCTAGGTCGTGCTGCGAGTGAGAATCTGTGCCGCGCGCACCTGTTTGAACAGCAGCCAACGATTTCAAATGCGTCCGTGCTGGGTGACCTACCCGAGGGCGCGCCCAGCGTTTCGGATATCAGAACACCACACAACAACTGGGGAGGACCCTTTTTTGTGTATTTTGCACTAGCGGGTTAGTCCGGATGCTACTCTAGAGCATGTAGTAGTTACATTGGTATGTAGATGCCGACGGGAATGGGAATGAAGGAAGGGATGGGACCCGCATCCAACACATCACTATCATCACACATCTTCTTGAACAAGTGCAAATTTACTTTTTTATGAGCCAATTTTTTTTTAATTGTATGTAATTACACTAAATCCCGATAGAGAAAAAATTGATCCATGACATCGAAAACCCATAACGCAACTGTAACCTAGATTTGAATGCAAATTGAAAAAATAAAACCTGGAAAACCGATTCCGCAGATAAAAAGAGGCGCCAAAGTGAAAAATGCTATGCAGTTGAGTTGATAAGGGAAAAAGCCAAAAACAAAGAAAGATAGCCAACGCTTGTAACACCGTAAAAAGCCAAAAAAGCAAGAGGAAAATGGAGTGTGCGGGGGATTTAATAATAATACAGATTCGTGAGCTATCAAACCCACGCGGATAGCCATAATTCCAGGCTTATCACATTTCCGCGGACCGTTTATTTTCCGAAACCATAGTATCCGTAGATACCACTGATTTCAGCTTGGCCCATCCCAACTTTCCTTCCTCCCCACCATTTACCGCCCATCTTCCAGGAACGGCTACCATCATCATCGTCTGGGATTTCACTCTTCTCGCGGATATACCAAGACCTTCTGTGCTGGCTCTTAATGGCCCAACCAAGTCTCTTGCTTGACTTAGGTCTGTCCTTCAAGCCCTCGATAATCTTCTCGCCAACTTCAATGACGCGGAGAGGGTACGAGGCTTGTGTAAGAAGCGAGCAACCAGTAGTGTCGATGAGTGAGGATGGTGTAATGGATGAAATTCCAGTGAGGTCCAAGTATCGTAGAGTAGACCTTGAGGTGGTGTCGTTTCCTGGCCCCTCAAGACCATCTCCCTGCTGGAGGATACTGTTCATGTTTTCGACCGAGAGATCCGCGTTTCCGATGGATAGCTCTTCGAGTTGCTTCGCAAGGCGGCGAAGCTGAGGGACATGTGTGAAGTTAATCTTTGCCCCAGAAATGTTCAAAGAACGGAGTGTAAGTGGGAGCTCCGGTAGCAATTCATCTACGTCCGCACTGGTAAGAAGACGGTATCTTCCCGTGTCATAGAGCAGGTTAAGGTGGATTAGACCCTGAGTAGAAGGATGGTTGATGAGAAAATCGACAACAGCGGGCCCCTTCAACCGGTTACATTTAGAGAGCGAAAGATGGGTGAGTCTTGCGGTCTGTGGGATAGCGTGCAATGTTCCGTCCGTGATTTGAGTGTGGGTCAAATCGAGATGGGTCAAATTAGACAAACGAGACAACAAAGTGGCAAATATGGACGGAGGCAGAGTAGTACATCCATGAAGGCCCAGTCTCTTGATTGGCATGACTTCTGGCAGTAGAGGATTGTTTGGAGAAACGGCGTTCAAAAAGCCACTAACAAAAACAGCTGAAGAGGCAGCACAAAAATCCACTGCATTCAGACGGGGGAGGTCACAGAACAACTTCTCCAACACCTTCTGGTCCATATCGTCGTCCAAGGCCTCCGAGGCAAAGAATTCTCGGAGGTTAGGGTTGAGATCAAGGCACTTGCGAAGGGTAGTGGCAGTCAACTTTTGAATCTCGTAGTTCATCCTTCTGGTCCTCCCCAGGCCCACTGAAGTGAAGTGAGAGAAGTCCAACCGCTTCACCAACTCGCCCAGGTCGGGGTATCTTGAGATATGAGCTAGGAACTTTGAGAAGATTGTGGAGTGAGGGAAGGTAACGTTCGCGTATAAAGTTGAAAGTGTAGCACAGTGGAACGCTCTGGAAACCAAAAGACAAGAAGCAAGGTCCTTGTTCCTTGGGGCGTAGCCATTGCTTGGGGTATCAATTGCGAGGTGGGGAATGATTTGATCTAGAGCCTGTGTTAGTCCAAACTGTCAATGAGGTGCGGGGGACATTGTTCATTGACGCAGCATACCAAATATCTCCATTGGGAGGAGTTCAATTGGGGCACATCCTCTCTCTGACACTGGCTTCGTTACAGAACGGTCTCTCACGTCATCGGGATGATTCTGAGAAGAGAAGCATTTCTGCTTCTGAGACGAGTTCGTTGTGATATTCAAAGCGAGTGTGTTGCTGAAGGATTTGTTCAAGGTTTCCATGGGCATGTGGGTGGCGTTGTGGGGCATTGTATGTAGTAGAAACTTAGAAGGGCGTTGATGATCTTTTAAAGATGGAGCGGGATGCCTTCTTTATACCCACCAGACAGAGAATTACGTGGGACGAGGTCCAATTGGCACTAGTAAGGAAATATGGTTGCTCGGAGGGGGGTTTGTGACTGGATCAAACTGCTTAGCTTGAGCGGGACAGTCACGCCAGGCAACTATTTTTTTTCTTTTCATTACTTTTTTCCTGTCTCTCTGCCTTTGGAAGAGTACTCTAAAGGTGGACATGGACCTTAGTGGCCGATTTAATAGATTTGATGGGATAATAGTAGCTTTTGGCTGTGAGCTTGGGCACGCACACTCACTCGCTCTGGGGTACACTACACCGCACACACGCTGCACACACCGAACATCAGACGCACAGTTATTTAATTTTTTTTTACCCCCAGGAAAGCCAATTCCGTCTCATGTCCGCCCAATTTCTTGACAATTCGGAGACCACAATGCCTGACGCCATACCAATCCGGGATTGGAAAACTTCCAATACAAAGGCTCATATAAGAAGGAAGGAAGTTCTCTCGCACGGTGTAGACCGCCACCAATGCTCTTGCAAGGTTATTGGAACAACCGGACACTGGTCCTGCCTCTCTGGCTTTTTTTCCCCAGTCGACCCATCAAAAGATGACTTCCGCATTGTCCTTCCCGTTTGCGATCATTCTATGACTAATAAGTTGTAATTCCATGCACCACGTGCACCTTACGCCAACCAAACACTGGATGGCGTCGGTGGGAACTAGATCCTAATAACAGAAGGGCTTAGGGTGATGTCCGCCTGATCTGGTGTAGAGTTTCAGCTCATCCGAGGTGCAATGATGCTCCCTGAGGCTGCGGCTACCGTTGACGATGGCTTCAAGTAGGCATCGTAAACACAGCTGCTGTAGTAAACACCACCACCACCACCACCACCACCATCACAAGCCCCACCAAGAATCTTTCCATTCCACCCATACAAGACAAGCAACACACCCACACACCCACACAAGCAGGCAAGCAGACGCGCCTTCGCCAGGGGTTTTGTCACACATGACCTCATCCCAGCTGTCTCGCTTGTTTGTCTGTGCGGGTGCATCCTTGCAGAATCTGGGGTTTTTGTTTTCTTTCATCCTTTCTTTTTTCGCTTCCGGGAATTTTTAGATCGACGATTTCACAATTGTTTCTTTTTTAGCCATCTTTGTTCTACTGGGGAAGGACAGGGACACATGTAGGTGGAAACAACTATTTTCTGCCTTATGGATTTCATACCAAGCCGGTTTGTTTGCGATTGGCAACTTCCGCTCCGAGCTCGACGAGTATAAAGAGGATCCATGGGGACATTCTTTTTGGGACGGCCTGCTCGTCCTTTGCACTTCGAGACGGCATGTGAACCAAGTGCAGTATTTCCGAGCTTCGGCCTGCTAGCAGTGCCGGCCAGTAAACAATTCGGTCAAACGAACCCCATTTCATTTCTTGGAGGAAGTCTAACTCACAGAGCACCGTTGGACAGGTTTCCCTTCGAGGAGCTACCCCGCGGTTTCAAGGAAATTGGAGCTGCCATGCTAGCAGAGCAGCCAAATTGTTGAGTAAATCTTAGCTCACAGAAACCCCAACCGGGTAGTTCTCACGATGTCCGTTTAGCATGTCAGGTGGAGAGGTTTGGGGAAGAGCTCTCGTTGTTGACCTTGCGTGCTCAGGCCCATGTCCTTTTTATTCCCGGACGGTTACGTAAATCATGCAAGCGCAGTGGCACCTGCGCACGGCCTTAAGGGCTTTAGAGCCTAGAACAGCAGTAGGAGTACAACTGTGACCTGGGCAATTGATGTGCAATTGCCAGGCAAAACCATACAAAACCACATGGATTCAATCATTACCCCCTCCTCCACCTGGGGCGACCGTTGTCCGTCAACTGAGTCGGCGGCTGCCCTAGGCCCGAAACTCCCCAGGAATGATTTCCATTATGAAGAGTTTTCTTCATGGCTAACTGACTGGTAAGAAATTTTTGTACCTGCCAACAGACCCAGGGACCTGTTGGGCGGTTGATCCACGAATATCTATGCTCTTCGAGGATAGAATCCTAGTGACACCCTAACCCCCCCCCCCCCCCCCAAGAGACTTCCATTTCCGGCAAACAAGTGTGTATGGACCCTGAAAGGAAATAAATAAAGAGGAACGACGTCGTCGTCGTGGTCATCATTTTGACATGTCACGCAGTGACTGAAAATCTGAACGGAATACGTATGCATAAAAGGGGCGAGAGGAAAGAAAGGTCGGCTCGAAAGCACCACTTACAGCTGTATTTCGAGTCACAGCCAGCCGGAACCGCCTTGCTCAACTTTTCAGGAAAGAAAAGAAAAACACCACGTGTTCAGCCATTTCTCAGTGAGAAAAGAAAAGAAAACATAAGACAGAACAAGTACCGAAAAGTCCAGCCACAAAGGGAGAAAAGAAAAGAGAAAAAAAAGGAACACCGGTAGGAAAAGCAGTTCGGCAGTGTGGGCCTCCCGAGATCCGTTCCCCACAAAACTTTATGTAAGACATTTAAGGGCCATGTGGTTGGGCCTCCCTGGCCCTTTCTTTTTTCTTCTTTCCGTTACAAGCTCTAGGGTATCATAGCTTTAGCCTAGCTCTAAACCTGCCTCAAACATGGGAAACCGAACTGAACCATCATTTGACATCAATCTGTGCAAATGCGGTCGCTATCAAGATTGTTACCAATTGCCTGGTAAGACTTCCGCCCTACAATCCAGCTCCCCGAGAAACACCGTCGTGATTAGAGAGCCCAATTCCAAAGCTTACGGATCACCTCCATCTGTTTGTTAGCCCAAGATCTAGCTTAGGGAAGATCTAGCTTAGGGAAGATGCCGATCTGTCTGAGTTCTCGCACCAAAAAGAAGTTCGAATTGGGATGGCTATCATGCAACGACGTTCAGGAGTTTGCTGCTGCTGCTGCGTGTACCCTGTACTCGCTGCAGGACTTTCCCCGGGTATTCCAAGCCTGCATACTCGAAGCAGGCATGAGGGTCGCCATGCAGGTTCCCAATCGAATCTTAAGCAAGTAATCCGCCAATAATAAATCATAATAAACTTAGGGTCCTCCCCTTGCTGCTCAATAAAGAACAAGAGGCAGGGGGCATCATAATATTAGTTCATTCGTGCATGAGATCTGCGTCCCATCAAACGCCGGCGGGGAACAAAATTCAATCCCTCGGGGCTGGTCTTGCATGATGAAATTATGGATGCCCTAGCTCCCTTCAAATGCAAAGGCACTCGGCGAAGCTTTCCCAGAGCTGGAACCCCGGTGTTTGTGGGGTGCATGCCATCTTCCGGAGGTGAGAGCCTCGAGAATTAGGGTAAATTGTGGATGGAGGTGGTGTAGGTCGACTGGCTGACAACGCATGGTGAGGCAGAATAGGAAACAGGTCAAAGTGAATTAATGAAATTTAACTTTTGGCAGATCAATTCCTCTAGCTAAATTTACCGATCTGAAGAGCCTCAATGAGCCAATGACCTAATCCGCTCGGCTCGTCATGTGTTATCACTCGTATACAGCACCCTAGGATAAGCGCCCCTTGCCTTGTAACACGTAAATTACAAAACGGCCAACGAAAAGACGTAGAAACTATTCCATTACATACACCAGAACGCGCTTCTGATTACTTGCAAAAATTGTACGTAAGTTGATTAAACTCGGTTCAAAGTGTAGGTACGCAAGCGGATATAAATTGCCGACCTAGTCTACACATACTCTGTAATTAATAGAACATCCCATACAGAGAGCGATTTTCTAGTCCAAACACTTATAATTGCCGCATCTACGGGACACTCTTCAAATATTACACGAGAACTCGATGCTTATACCTAATCCCGAGGTAATTTGTGCAATTGTTATATAAGATGGTACGTGTACGTATACACACGTGTATCTACTCTTATTCCGTATGAACAATATGCGACAAAGATAACGTCGATGTGGTTCAGTTCTTAGATTCTGCAGTTCCAGACTTTTCCCGCCTAACATAAACATTTTCCGCATGCTCCCAGATCAACCATAAGTGGCGTTTAAACGACAAAAAAATACCTCTCATAAACAAAGTTAGCCTAGATACATGTATGTACGTACTTTACCATAATTCAAGCATACAATACCATACAGAGCAATACTAGAGTGAACTCTGGTAAGGTGCTGATCAATGAGTACGATCATTAGGGATGGACACGATCTGCTACGTTTTTACCTTACCCGTCCATGCCTATTGCATCCCAAACAGTTTGACTTACTGGAACCAGCATTAACTGCTAGCACGGTATTTATTCAGAATATATCATGAATCTTAAGTCCAGTACACCATTAGAGATCATAGTACCAAACTTTTATTAGGGACGAAAATTGTTGGGCGTACGTACGCGTAGCAATAGTTTTTCTTGCGTGCCAACATTTATGGAATTTAAAAATTCACCATCCTTTTAACTTGCGCACTTGGGAGACAAATTGTCAGGAATGAGTAATAGAGGCGCCTTCCATACCAAGTTCTCACCGATATTGAGGATCATCCCAGTGCTCTCAGCATTTCCGCGGAAGAGTTGCGTAAATGGAACTTATTTTTCGTAATGAAAATTCGATTATGGGGGTTGACGAGTTATGCTGTCCGATTGAATCGGGAATCCTGTATTTACCCGTGAATGGTTATTCCAAACCGGACCACTCACGCAGGTCTGATCTGCCAAGCCTTCGCGGCCAACGTCAACTACATAGATAATTGAGATTCTTTTCCCACACGTGGGTTGTTCCCTTGAGGCGCCGCACCAAAAGTTCCAAAACACCTGGGAACGAAACTGTAGGTCACATACTTGCCAGATTTTTTTTTGTCCAGCTGTTTCTTCCTCATCCGGAAATATGGGAGTGCTACGAAGCAACGGCCCTAAAACTTCGTGAATTTGATAGATATTTGGTGAGATAAAGTCGTTGCGACTCTTCCGTATCAGGAAGAATAGGTTCGCTGGACACAGAAAAAAGTCCGGCAAGTACACAGGATACCATTCCGTATCCGCTAGCGCTTTCTTATGACCCCACCTTGCCAGCTATGGCCATATGGTGGCATCACAACATCACTCGAATAATTCCATCATCTCCCATACATTCCAAGGGGAACAATCCAGACTTCTCGTTTGAATGGCAAAATAGATGCTTTCTACCAATATCCGGAGCTAGCACCTACAGACGACCTGTCAAAGTTTCCTACTTCACCGATAAGCATACGTTCACCGATATGTATAATTTCACCGGTACTAGTAAGTAACTACAAATGGGGATTCGAAGAGAATTCAACGGGGAGGAATTTTTTTTTCGTAGAGTAAAAGGATTGATTGCTAAGTTTTGGACAATTGTAGAGATTGCGATCCGACCTTATCTGAATCCTGGCAAAATATACGTTGGAGACCGGATTTCTTGGGATCTAAACCGATGGATATGACTGATCATTCTAAGTTTTCTGATATTATTGTCCTAGTTGTGCCTCAGGCGACGAGACTAGGATATACCGCTCTGAGAAACTTGAACGATGTTGCAACACTGTTTCTCGCTGAGGACCTTCACCAACCATGATTGAAGCTCCTGACTCTTAGCGCAACCTCGACCCAAATTTCTTTATCGAGAAACATGCTAATGCCAATTATGCACCGGATAACTACGAGGATTCGGTTGAGATACAAAATAATAGCCTTATTATATATGACCATACCAATCCTTTTGGGTTCAACAAGCATTATTTCTCCAACCTGGAAAAGAAGAGTATTAAAGAATGCCTGGGTGAGAAGCCCTGCCGCAGATATGTAACCCTTTTAAAATCTTATAGAAATATCTCGCTTGATATCTCGTGGGAATCTCTAAAGCATCACAAAAGACCGCTAATTCAATAATATCGTTTGACCATTTGATATATGAGTAGGGAGCAGTTTAGGTCCGCTGTTTCGGTGGGAGAGAAGATGAGATTTCTTCAAAAGAAGATTCTCATAGCTAGACGGGTAAATCTATCTTCGCTGGGGCATTTATTGAGTGAAGTGATTATTTAAAGGATATTCGTGGTTTTTTATTTGACCCTGTAAGAATGATGTCTAAAAGGAAGAATTTTTTAATAATTAGATCTGAAATATTCGAAATATCCCCTTGTCGGGACAATGAACAAGCTCGTATGAGCCTTAGGGGCATTGAAGAATAAAGGATAGGACCCTTAGTGCCCTGATGCCGTTAGTATTAATCTGTTTTCTTATTGGAGCTTGAGGGTTCTACGTTGTTTTAATTTAGTGGAAGAGGTGCTGAGTGCATATCAAAGAACATCTCCGAAAACACGAGGGAAGAAACAACCGTGACCCGAGGTGCATATATATCCCGATATTTGAGTACATCACGAAAGATGTGTAAACTTGGCATATTGGTTATAGGTACTTAGTAGTAGTAACTGTGATGGTTTTTATTGTTAGGGTATTTATGCTTCCAGGTCACATAGTAAGACGCAAGACACAGAAAAGCAACATTACTGCATTGGTGACCATGGCACGGTAACGCATAATAAATACAGAGGAGGGAGTTTACAGAACATGGCCACTGTTGAAGGACAGGTACAAGTACGGACCGTATTGTCGGGTTGCGGGAGTCCCTGTGATTTGACGTTGCAACAATGTAACAAAGTAATCCATATTGGAATAGTAGGTTTTGATACAAGTATAACTCCACAAACAACATCGAAAAGGATAATTTTATAATCAGAGAGCCGAAGTCTGACAGAACCTACATATCCTCTGGGTATGAACCCCGAAAACCCACTTCGGGAGCACATAAGAAGTTAGATGTGCAACGTATGCGCTAATGTACTTGAGTACAAATAGGTAAGTTGTTTTAGGCAATTTTTGCTGGCTGTTAACAAAATCACGGGATTTTTTGTAGTCCAGAAACATCCAGGAAATAGACACAAGATGTAGGCCATAGAATTTTTCAAGGCGCTTGACTACGAATCAAGAGATTCCAGGTTCGACCCCTGGTGTGATCACACAAGTAATAAGGTATTGTCTCAAGACCATGTCCGTTACAATTATTGCCGGTGAGTGAGGGGCAGCTATTGGTCCAAGGGACGTATAACTCTGCTTCTTTTTTTGTGATTTTGGTGTTCCGGAAGCGGTTGCGCAGGCAGTACTCAAGTTCGGGGTGGTGTAGTAGTTACTCTAGCCTCTGATATGTGTATTAAACACATATTTAATACCCCTACCCGGATTATTTGGTAAACGGTATACTATATCGGAAGTTTGATCCATCTCCGTATTGTTTGATCATACCCGCTATGTTGAGAATTATTTTAAACATAAAAAACAACCGAGGAAATCATGATGGTATATTCTGCAAGTGTGGCTGGTGGACCCGGTGTGGCAGACCTGCAAAATCTATTTAAATAGCTTCTATTGCGTTACGCATGTTTCTGACCCATATAATTTAGTGGTACAAGTGACTTCCTCTACATCAATCTCACTCCTGCTTGCTTCCCTTTCTTTGCGGCGGCCTGTACAGCACTCGCCGAATTGGTGTTAAGACTTGATGTGGCCTCTCTCTTTTTCTCGTCTTCTATCTTTTTAAGCCTTTTTTCAGTTTTTGCCTTTCCGGAGCCCTTTCCGTGGAACTGATGAGAGAGGTGTTTAAATGCCTATTGGATACGAGGAATTTTATTAGTTACGAGAGCACGCCAGAAAATAAAAGGGAATTGAAAATAACAAACCTCTTTTGGTGTCATATCTCTGCCAAATTCATCTTTATATTGTAGATTGACGTCTGGTCTATACTCTTTGAACCTTGTCTGCAAGTCCCTTGCCTCCTGAAGGTCTCTTTGCTTGTTCTCCCATCGAGCATGCTCTTCCCTTTCTCTCGCGGACATGCGATCGAACTTCCCGCTCTGCCTATCACGTAGTCTTTGCGACTTTGCCTTTTCTTCTGCCTCAACCTCTCGGAGTCGCTTCTGAACATTGAAGTTCTGACGATCGCGAAGTAGTTGAACTTTATTCTCTGCTTCTTCGTCTCGCTTAAGAAGACCACGCTGGTTAAGCATGGCGAGTGTGGCACCGACACCTCTGGACATAGTCATTTCCTCTTCAAGACCTGTGCTAGAGAATTCCGGGGCTCCGTCCGGAGGTCCGGGAGTGATGTTGTTAGATTTATGGCCGGCTTTACCGTCAACGTCGTCAACACTGTCAACTTCCATGTCCTCGATGTCACCATTAAGAGGTTCCACCCAATCATCGGCCATAGATGTGATCCTAGAAGCTTCAACTTTGATATTTTTGCGTTCTGGGATGACAGCCGCTCTTAAATTCGCCACGAACTCAGTTGTTTCATCAATGATGAGCCCGGGTTCTTCCTCATCATCTACCATTGCGTTCTCTGCTTCATCCAAGACCTCTTCTGCCACTGCTGCTGCATCTTCAAGCAATTTACGAGCAAAAGCGTCGGGCTTTAGTATTTTACGTTTCTTTAGAGCAGCTCGACGCTGGGTCGCAAGAGAATCCTGAAGGTCCTCGTCATCAACAAATGATGTCTCTTTATAGGTTCGTTTTGGCTTGGGTGCACTCGCAGGGGCTGAATCAACCTCCATAGAGTTGGTATCGGGCGCCTCTTGTGTATTCTCAGGGGGTGGTGCAAGACTGTCATCGTCTTCGGTCTTCTTCCGAGTCGACTTTGATTTCTTTTTCTTAGATTTTCGGATATTTGTGTTCATGGCGTAATCAGAGACGACTTCGGGTTCTGCGATTGTAGACTTTCTATCAGTCGTGCACCAGTAATCGCGGGAATCTCAAAAATAAGACCGGGGATACTGACTTGGAAGATCTAAAGTAATTTTGATAGGTTTTGCCTTGAGTTTCTCGATCACTTCTTCCCGATGAGCATTGATGTCTGCAGAATTGCCAGAACCATCGAGTACAAACCTCTTTTTCTTTTTCCCATCAATTTCTTCATCATATTGTGCCAAAACACTTCTTTCTCCATTTTCGTCATCGTCATAGGCGTTGTAAACTGGCTTCTTTTTCTTCAGTTCCATTCTCTCGTTGAGCCTTTCCCTCTCGGCCAGTTCGGTGGATACAAGTTCGTCGCCGTCCTCTGATCAAAAAATTAGTATTTAGTACTAGTGAATATATTTTCAGCAGAAAATAAGATCAACGTACCTTCGTTTTCTTCTATGGTGGTATCTTTGAGCGTCAAGATTGTGCCTTCTTCGCCTTCATGTAACTCATCCAGATCATGGCCAACTCTAACACCTGCCAATTGATCTGCAGTATACTCTTTATGCTCTCTGAGAGCTCTTTCTTCCTCCTCTTCCTTATCCTTGGCCATCCTTTCTGCCAACTTCTTCTGTCGCCTCTTCATTTTTTTAACCCACGTCGTTGTATCTTCCTCGTTTTCCTCTTCTTCCCCTAACCCTTTGCCCTCAAGCTGCGCGAACCTTTTTGCAACATCACGCGCTTTCTTAATGCCATCAAGTTTAGCTTTCCGTGTAGCCTCTTTTTGGATTTCAGTTTCGTGCTGCTTCCAGTTGTCGACAGCCCGTCGTTCATGACCTTCAACCGAGTTGTCATAGGTTTTCTCGCCTATAGCGCCACCAGAGGGTTTAGACTCGGTGTCAACCTTTAAGGGTTTGAGACCGAGAGATATTCGGAGCTTGTTGGTTTCTTCGAGAGATAGGGATTCCTCCATGGTTAGCTGCTGGTTGACAGATGTAAGGTGATGATGTCCGAGCTTCACACAGCTTTACCGTTGTTGCATTGAGCCGGGTAAGGAGAAGGTAGCTTTCTTGGCAAAACTAACTACAGCTATCGTGATCGTTGGTCCCTGTTTTCCGAAAGTATATTATAAGTTAGGAAGTACATGTAGTTAGCGTTAATTTAGACCGGAAAGACAGGCAGTACCAACAGACAGACTGTGCAAATTGGTTCCGTATTACCTCATGAACCACGTATATAGCCAAGTAATGATTTGTTAAAGTACGCAACATATTTGTGACCAATCGTTTAAGCTTTCCAACCAGAGAACTATTAATTTAACTTGAATTGATATTTTTTTTTTGATATCTCTATCGTAATCCTAACCCATGTAGAATAATTACACATATACAACGTGATAAAGGAAAAGTGCTTGTAAAACGTAAGTACTAACCCCAAAATATATCTCAGTAAAAAAAGATTTCCTAACAATAAACCCCTTAAAAACTATACAGCTGAAAATTGACAGTAGAATGAAAGAAAGAAGAAGTGACCCTTTCCCCTCCGCTTAAAGTACAGAGAAACACCGAGTAATAGAAAAGAAAATAGGCATCGCCTTTATGTGGAAAGCAACCATACACGCACATCCATGTCCAAGAATACCCTTTGCCGCATCATAGCTCACTTTGTAGAAATATTCCATCCCAGCTCCAAGAACTAGAAACTAAGGGCATCCCAAACCCCCCAGGAGACATAAGACAGAATAATAAAAAGGGATAGAAAATTCGGGACGCAAACCGCTAAAAATCATTTACCCAAATCATCTTACTTTCTGGGCTTCTTCCCATATACAGGCTCCTTTTGGTCATGCTCTCCTAAGTATAGTACTCTTGATACCTCCACAGGTTCCCTCGAAATTTGGAGAGGAGGGGCATTAGGAGCTGGAACCCAGTTTCCATGGATTGTCAACGGAGGCTAAGGAAATATTAGCATTTTATTGATAAAGCATAAATAATCCTGATTACTTACCAGTGCCTTTAGAACACCACGCTCTGGAAACTTCTTGGTATTTTCTTTTGGTGGAGCCTCCCCTTCTTCATCATCACAAATATAGACTAATTCCGGGTCCCATCGGACCTTCGAATTATCGTTATTCACCCATTCCTCCTCTTCTCCGGGATGAAGCATGCAGCCAGTTTCCTGCATTAGTCCCCAGCGCCTTTCCTTTGATTCCTGGGCTGCTTTCCGGGTGGCAGCATCAAGGGCCGCTTCACTGGGGCGAGGGAAGGGTTTTTGAATAGTTTTGAATTTAATACCCACTGAGAACAACCCGTTCTGAGTTGTGTGGCGGTTGCACATCGCTAGGATTAGATCAGGCATCGAGACGCTACTCGAAACAGGGATGTTAGATTTAGTGACCCGCCTCCCAGTTTCAAGGCCGTCAGCAGCCTTCCTCTTGATTCGTGGAATTCCGGAACTTGGGGGTGGTATGCTTGAAAAGGCAGGTAGAGGAACTTGGGATCGACGAGTTTTTCTCTCTGGGGGCTATATTGGGTTAGTTAGATATGGTTAAGATTAATGAGAAAGACGGAGTCTCACCACTGATGGACGAACAGGAGGATGATGAAGAGCACTCCCTTTTGTGATAGGTGGGATTTCACCCACTTCTGTAACGGGTGGGTTCTCATCCACCTTTGAGACTGGTGAGATTTCACTCCCTTCTTCGATGTGCGGGATCCCATCCCCAGTAGATGCCTTTGTAGCTTCAGCACGCGCAGCCCTATAAGCCCGATATGCTCTCTGAATCTTATAGACTGCGACGCGTTCCTTCCTCACGCGCCTGATGTGCTCCTCCCAGTTGGTCTGGACCTCGTCTGGTCGAGAGTTTTTGAGGTAATACTGACGGTCTGGTAAAGTGCTATCCGACATCCTCCGAGGCTTCTTGCTGGTCTTTTTCGACACCGGTTCATCAGGATGGAAGGTTAGACGACGACGACCGTCCTTTCCTTTGCTCTTCTTGAGAGCTTGAAAATCCTCCTGCGGTTCCTCCAAGAACCGCTTACGGCCCTTGGCTATCTTCTCCTCCCTCTCTCTCTCTACCTGCTCCTTCTTGATTTCTTCCTTCTCTTCTTCCACTCCTCGCATAAACGACATCTCAAATTGAGTGTCCTCTCCAATCTCCTCGCCTTTCTCTTCGTCAGGCAATAGGTTGATGCCCTCGTACTCTTGATCGGAACCAATATCAACACCACGGGCATATGACTGCTCAAATGTATCATCCACATCTATTGGTGTTTTCTTGGTCTCTTCATCAGGTAGTAGGTTGATACCCTCGTACGATTGATCGGAACCCATATCTAGGCCACGAATATAGGACTGCTCGAAAGTATTATCCATATCTACCGGTGTCTTCTGAGCCTCTTCGTCAGGCAATAGATTGACACCCTCGTATGATTTATCAGAGCCAATATCAAGACCACGGATATATGATTGCTCGAAGGTGTCGTCGCCTAGTGCAGTTTGGACCTCTTCCACTTCCTCTTGGCCACGAGCGTATGACTTTTCAAATTCGGTTTCATCGCCCGGTTGATCAGCTGTTCTAGGCGATGGACTTGGAGAGAAATTAGTAGCTTTGGACTCTTGGGCTCGCCAAAAGTTTGGAGGCGATGAGGCACGAAATTCCTGAAGGCGTCCCCCGGTGCTCTCGGGATCCAAGTGGAATTTCATCCCTTTACCATCTTCCTCGTCTTCACCCCAGTCCGTGTCTTCTTCTTCTTTCCGGGCCGACTGGTTATTAATCATGATCGGAGAAAAAACTTCAGTGTCGCTTTCCTCCTCCTCTTCCTCCTCTTCCTCCTCATCTCCCTCTACTTTGCTACAGTCTGGTTTAGGAGGAAAGATGCTTGCAGTAGGCTCATAAGAAAACTCTTGAAGTTTAAGTGGGGATTCATCTAAGGGAGAGGACGGGATATCTTCGTCAAAATCATTGTCAGACGCAGTGAATGTAAGGTCACACTCGGCAATGTCGCCCTTTACTTCGGGTACCAAAGGCGTAGACTCCTCTATTGCACGTTAGACACACGTAGTAGCTAGAAAGAATAGAATTACACAGAGAGCATACCTCGCCCAACGGTATTCTTAGCCTTATCAAACAATTTAAACAACTTACTTTCATCCAGGTTAGATGATCTGCTGTCGTCAACCTCTTTTTTGTCTTCCTCGGGGACTATGCGATATTAGCTAATACAAAATGTCTCGCAAAAGGGTAACTTACGAATGTTAGGTGAAACAGCCGCAGGCTTCTCCACAAATGTCTCCTCCTGGTCAACAATCTCTTTATGAATAGATTCCGTAGAGACTTCTTCTTCATCGAGCTTATCAACAAGATCTTCAACATCGTGGAATGATTCCCGATCAGCAAATGTATCATCACCAACATTATCATCGTCATCTTCATCATTTTCCGAGGTGAAAGACAAGTTCCAACTTGGTGATGAACTCAGTGCTGAGGTCTTCGTATCTTTCAAAAAATCTGCACTTCTATTAACATCAAATAAAATAAAAACAATCTTAAGTAAACTTACCAAGCTTAGTCTTCTTAATAGGACTGCTTATTGAGGAACTAGACGCGACTGGGCTCTTCAAAAGAGGAATTCCACTCTCCAATCTCCTCGCAGCTGGGCTAGGGAGGTCTTCGGCAAAGCTTAAACGACCAGCCGGGGAAGATCGAATAAAAGAGTCCGCTGTGAAAGTTTTAGTGGTTGGTAACTAATGTGAGCGGGTTGGATTTACCTTTTATAGGTGTCGGGTTTTTGATGGGGCTTGAATTCATATGCCCTTTATTTTCCATTTCCAAATTGACCTTCGCATTGCTCAGAACAACATCGCCTACCAGCGACTCCTTGGTTGGTGTTTGTTTGACTGGACTTCTTCCATCACCAGAAACTGCATCCGGCGTTGGGGGCGGCATCATAACTGGGCTGCTTTGAACGTCGACATTGAGCACTCGTGTAGGGGTGCTGGCGACCTTCCTGATATCTCTCGAGTCTAAGAAGGGACAGCAACGATATTAGTACACTCCTAAACGGCGAAAAATTGTATTTTTACCTTCCAAATTCTTGAATGGGGTTCCACTCTGAGAAAGACGACTCGGCGTATGTTTATTAGGTGTTGCCCACTTTTTGATTGGCGAAGGGCCTCTAGGCGTGCTGACTGATCCTGGAGAGGCAAGAATAGGTTCTTGACTAGCATTACGAAGTGGTGAAGAGTGCAGCTGTGGATGAGATACACTAAAAGTGACCGGCGATGAAGGTACTGAACTCTTGATGGGGTCTAAATTGGGATCCGGTGAAGTGAATCTAGTCGGGGAAAGAATAATTGGCTTAGACATTGGTAAAGCGAATTCTTCATCCTCATCATGCGCGCTAACAACCTCCTCGGAGGGTTTCCCAGGGATTTCCTCGTGAACCGTTTCATTCTGAACATCTTCGCTCATTCGAGTAACTGCTTCACTTGAGCTCTGCCTAAGTGATGTTCCTTCAGATACGACATCAATTGGTTCAGTTTCCTGGATGGCCTTCGGCTTCTTGCCAATAATCTCTGGCTCTGCATCCTTGCCGTGATCGGACAAGATTTCATCCTTTTGGGCAGATTCAGTCACAACGATTTCCGGTTTAGCCGCAGCACTTCTTCCCCTTCTAACTGTTGTGACTTTCTTAGCAATGCCGCTCTTTCTCGGACCAAGGACGATAGCGGGATCAATAATCCTCGAGCTTGACGGAGCACTTTTATGATCAATTTCTGCTTCTGGCTCAGCGTCAACATTAACATCACCATCAGCGTCAATTTCAGGTTGAAGTTGGCTTTTTGCTTTTTTGGTTGCCGCTGCACGCTCTTTCTTTTTAGTAGCTGCGGACTTCTTCTTAGGCTTGGGAACTTTGGTTTTGTTGGTATTGGTGGCTTGAGAATCAGCTCCAACTATATTTTCGATTGCATCTTCCGCCTGATTCTTGGGGTCCTCGTTCCTAGCCGCAAAGATGTGACTTTCGGCTTTTTTGGTCTTTTCTTCAGATGAGGGGTTCTCGTTCATGAGAGCAACGCTGGAGCTCTCGTCCCCGGCGTTCTTCACTGAGATAGAGTCCGCACTCCCGCGTGTGATATCAGAACTCTTAATTCCGACCTCACTGTCTTCCTTCGCCTCTTGTTCAACTGCTTTAATATCAATCTGTTCTTTGGGGATTGCCTCTGATCCGTCCTGAGTACTTCTAAAAGAATCGATAAAAACTCCAGAATCTTGAGCTTTGGGTACTTTATTTGTTCCCTCCCCATGAAAATCGTCTACTTCGGTGGCTTGCGAGGACCCCAATACCTCCGATGCTGGTTCTGGAACTGTCTCTTCGTCATTGGCTTCCTTGGAAGATTCCATAATAACTTGAGGATTTGCCATCGGGATATCCTCCACAATTCGATCTGTTTGGTCATGCTGAGCGGCCTCGTCTTGATTTTCGACTCCTTCGATCTTTTTACCTCTTGTGGACTTCCTGGTAACTATCGCCTTCTTGGCGGCGGCCTTCATGGCAGCGGTTGCCTTCTTAGAGGGCTTGGCTGTTTTAGTCGAGTGCTTGGGTTCTTCTTTGGCAACTTCGTGATCTGTTACTGGATCGTTGCCGATTGTGGGTTCCTCCTCAACAGTGGGGATTGGTTCTTTAACGGCGGTAGCAATTTCCTCGACTTCGAAGTTCTCAGAGGCCTCAGGCTCCTCGATCTCGGGCTCTCCGGCTTCGGCTTCGGCTTCGGCCTCCTCGGCTTCGAGCTCCTCGTGTACTTTCTTCGCCTTGCCCCTCCCTTTTTTGGAAACTGAAGCTTTCCTTTTTTTCCCTTTCGCTGTGGCTTTTTCTAGCACATCCTCTCCTTGGCCACCAACAATCACCTCCGTCTGTTCCTCTGCCTTACTTTCTCTCTTTTTAGCCCAATGAGGCGTAGCGCTTGAAGAGGCGGCAGCACTTTCGACGGCAGAAGCCTCGAAAATCTCCGAAGTGACTTTCTTTCCACGTTTCGGCTTTTCTACGGTAGGTGCCATAGTAATGCTATTATCTTCTGTAGGGGCTTCTGATGCTCCGCGGTTTCCTCTTGTAGACCGCCTTAATGTGGGGGCAGGTGTCGCAGGAGCAATAATAGCCTCGACAATAACGACCTCCTCTTCCACTGGCGCAGTAACTGTAGTCTTCCCCTTCGCAGCACGGCCTCGTGTCGCTTTAGCTTTTACGAGCGGGACGGTTGGGCCAACATCGCTAACAGGCGCAGCTTGAGGTTCGGGGACCGCAGGTGTGGTGTCAGCTTTTTCAATTCCATTCTTCCCTGCTTTGTTCTCCTCCTCAGCCTCATGTTCATCTCCAGCCTTGGCCTCTACTACTTTCTCCACCTCTGGCTCAACATTTGTTCCTTTCCTGGTGCGCGTAGATCTCCGTACATCCTTTTCCTCGATCTCTTTTTCAATGGTCTCTTTCGCAGTAACTTTCGCTTTCTTGGCAACACGTGTAGCGGGAACTTTTGGTGCTATTTCTATTTTGTTGCCCGCCGTCTCCGCCTTCGACCTCGTAGATCGGCGCGCTGGCGCCATCTCTCTCGTTTGTTCTCTTTTGCCTTACGGCAGGGTGATGTGTTTTCTCGATGGGGATAACTCGAGAAATGAAGTTTGTAAAAATTGACTCCTGAAGGGAATTAGAAGCAATCAAGCAAGTATTGGGGGTTCGAGGTGAAAAAAAGCTAAATCGCTAAATCGCAACTCGAACAGAAGATGTGTATGTGGATGGGGGGGATGAGTGGGGAAGAAAGGTGTTTGGGTGTGGGTGCCGATGATGGGGTGTCGCGCTTTGTGTTGCGCGTGGAAAGGGTGCCAAGCTAAACAGTCCTGAGCACGTGATTTGGCGCGGTTTACTCAAGAGAACACACTTTTCCTAGCTCGGATTGTGGCCTCTCACGCGTAAAGATGTTTCTTCGACGCGTTTAAAGCACTTCCAGAAGATTCTCCTATGGGGCTTGAAACCAAAGCAACAATTTTCGATTGATTGTGGTATCCCCCAGAACCCTAGCCCTGTGAATTGATCAGGATACACAACCAATCCTACAGCTTGCTGACTATGAGAGTTGTTTGCGGTTCAATGGTATAGTTCATGAATCTCGGTACGAATACATAAGCACTCATTAGCTACATGTAGTTGTGGTGATGTCCATTGATTGCATATATGTAACACTTGATAATACCTATCTGTGATCCATGAGACGCGGACATCGGGAAGAGCGTATACGCGTAGCGAATTTGAAAAGGGCTACATGTATCTACATGTATTCCTATAATTGCTTGCGTTGGAACTAATAAAATGATTGAATCATATCAAACGTCACATTTCCACAGGGCTAGTACATTTTGTGAGTGAGTATAAGATGTACTTGTATGTACATATAAACAAGAGACCCCGATCACACGTGCACTTGGGATAAGCTAAGCTGTAGTAGTACTAGAGTATCCCATTATACCAACCAACTCCCGACGCCTTCATTCACGCAGACCCAAAAGGAATTGTGTTGAGTTCTGGCCTCAGAACCTATAGCTAGCTACATGCATCTAGAAAGACATTATGGTCGTCAATACCATACTAAAATATCAGTAGTACATATAGCGCGCACTACTACTATATGTAGTTAGATGATGTAGTGAATGGAAGAATCTATTGAGCATTCCGGTATATGCGTATGTATATGCCAGTTGATTCACCCTCCTCTGTGGTCTATGGTCGACTAAGCAGTCAAGCCCTCTATACATGTAGTTTACTTTTACCTCTAGATCTCTATAGCCATTTCCGTACCAATATGGCAAGGAGAGATCTCGAGACATGATCGATGATACGATCCCACTTGACGTATTATATACGTAATTAACCTATATATTATCAGGCATGGTGCTAAGTACTGCATATACTAACGTAGACTTTGTATTACAAAACATTATCTTGCCTGCATTCTCTAACGCGTAGGGAATTACTATCAGCTAGACTCGCACCCAATAATTATGTAGTTTTAACAGTTATTATAATTCCTAAGCAACCCGAGTGATAATTCATGACCCACAAACTTGACGATTGATGAAACTCATGTGCATATATATCAATTCATGAATTGATTATTCGCACATGACTACACTCTGCATTATGATTAGTCGAATATCCGAAATTCTAATTATATATACGCCACTGCAAGACGCCTCATCGATTGCATGCAATAACACGTACCCGCACCTATTCAGTGACTCGACATCTGATATTGCTGAGGCTGAAACTTAGGAACCTTCACGGAAGCTTCCAAAATTCTGCACGCGGACACGCACGGAATCACATCACAGTTGATGCAAGCTGTTGGCCGCATCACTATCACATCATGCGGAGTAAACCAGTGCACCATAACCAGGATTGAATAACCAGATTGTTTGCGGAACAAGGCGTACCACTGATCTCAGGGCACTCGAAATTTTATACAAATGCGCAAGATGGGGTGTTAATATGATCGTGAGGAATAAGCCGGGGAAAGTATATGGCCGTTTCAAAGACCGGGACCGTGTGATGTTTCATCAAATATTTATGAGGACCCATCATACAAGCTTAAGTGATTGAATTCAAGAGTTTGGATACTTCGCTCTCTGTTCAGTAAGCGGAGCTACTCTCCTTTAAAGAAAAAGAAAGAAAACTTCTAATGGAGGCTGAAACATCTACAGAGATTGAGACACGGCACCCGCAGTAATAATACGCTTTATATACTCCGATGAAGAAGTAATTAATGCCAAGAAAAACATGCTAATATTTTTAATAAATCGAATCGACCCTGTTGCAGTCCCAAAATGCATAATCACAATCTCGCTCGAACTACGAGATACAGAATATGCGCTCCTCCCTCAATTTAGAGTAAAGTAAAACACATTCCTTAGAGGGTTAGGTTTGTACCGGTCAATGCAATGGTGAAGTCAAGTCTTTTAGAAGTTAATTGGGAAATTCAAAGACAAACATTCCATGAGGTGGGGATTGCCTGGATCTCATCTTAGAAAGCCGGCCTAGGAGGTGATGGGAATCACGGGCCCTTCCCACGTCCGATTCTTGGGTTTTTTGTGTAATGTTAGGAAAAACAATGCATATGCATTCTAGACAGACAAAAATAACCATTGGTTGTTTTTGATTGCGTGATTTTTATTTGTGATGATTCAGATCTGTATTGATGAGAAGAGCTTTCGAAGATCGGATTGCGTCGTACTTTTAGGGAGTGGTGGACCGACTACTCTCATGGAACCATCCAACGCAAACTTTTTAGTATAGGCACCTACTCGAGACCTATCTTAAATACCACTCAATTCCTTCAGCCGTTTCCATTCCTTTATCATAAATACGAGGAAGCTGCATGTAATCAGAGCCTTTAAGTTCCGTAAAAACAGGCCGCATTTTCCGCTCGAACCGGTAAATCGGGCCTATGAGATATATCGTAAGATACATATAATAAGACGTTCCCCCCAGTATTTACACCGTTTTACTGAACTTGAGCGTCGTAAGAATGACATTAATGGGAGATTCGATGCGAGTAAAACCGCCGCCAACTTGGGATACTAACCAGGGTAACCCCGGAAAACCATGGCCCTTCACTCAAACTAACCTCGTCTCCATAATCTTCCTGAAGATATAGGATGAAAATCACCAACGGGCCGAGTATATCCAGCTTCATCGTCAGGGAATCCGAACTTAACATTCCCTCCGACCTTTCTAGTGGGGAATCTCTGTCACGATAGCTATGAAGCTACCAACATCGGCCTGCTCTGCGAGTTTCACCAAGAGTGAAGTCCTAATACCGAGGTAAATATCAGGTTGGAAAAAAACGCCTAGTTGATGAGTCTTCATGGGGAATTTTCCATCTGCGTCATTGCGCTCTGGTATAACTTGCTTGCATGTGAATCTCTGGACCTTCTTCATGGTGGTTCGGTACGATTATTATCCCGGCAGATCATAAGATCTTGTAGTCAAAGCTCCGTCCAACAGAATAGTATATATACATGTGCCGACTTGAGCAGGTACATACATACATCTAGATGTAGGCAATGCAGTCGGAAGTCCGAACTGATAATAACTCGGCCAATTTCCGAGTAACGAGGATGGAAGCTGTGGAGCTTCGCACCGATGGTCAGATCTTATCAGATCGTGATTTTCCGCGTATATTTCGATTTGGTGGGGTGCATACGTCGGAAAATAAAAGGAAGAAATCACCGAAGTCCATGTAGATAGTCTAAAGATCATACGCAGGTAGAGTGCGAGATCAAGGGGTAGAACTCATAGGGGAGGGTAACAAGCGAGGCTAGACCCTCCCTTAATCTTAATCCCATCGTGGGGAGATTTCACTAAGAAAGTCCATCGATCCCTGTTCCCAGGACTACATGTACTGTTATAGTTAGATGCCAGTTTTCTGTCTTCGATCAGGTAGGTCGGAAGGTGGCCATGTCAATCAAGCGATTTTAACAGCTGCTTGCCCAGAAGCTTTGGCCGAGTGAGGAACGATGATGGGACCACGGCTGCAGTGGTACAGAAAGGTTGCGAATTCCCAAATGGTAAACATATCCGATTAAAGTTTGTCCCGCGCTAATTTTTCTACCCATCAAACTGATAACTACAATGGCAATGCGCATGTAGGTACATACATGTACATGTTACATGTACCCGTATGTGGAATAGGTATTACATTGTACATACACTGTTGTTGTGATGGAATAACAAACGAGTTTCTATTGGACCTCCCGGGTGTTCGTGATTCGGGAAGCAACTTCTCCATTGGCTTTTCTCCTCCGCTCTCTATAGAGTATAAGTCTGTCAACGTTCAAATGCATAGCAGCTTATCGATCACTAACCGAAAAGTTGAAACATAACTGTCATGCCTGCCAGTTCCCCACGCGCATGGGTCAGCTTCATCCATTCCGTATCAATTGGCAGCTGAGTGCTGTACCGTGCGGAACCAACCACCAAGATCCTGGATACATCAAGAGGTGAATCGTGGGTTATCACACAGGAGCTCGGGATTGCAAAACCTATCAGGCTCTTCTGTCTTATCAAAGGCAAGCTGGATACCCATAACGTGAACATCCCCGGTACCTGCGTGGGGTGCATGCGCAGCAAACTACTCGATCTCAATATTTCCCCGCAAAAACAAAATATGGGAATTCTTTCTGGAACTTAAGAAGTACTTCACAACACAAACACATCATGGGGAGGTTCAGAGAACCACATCACGAAAGTGAGGTCATGTCATATGCTGTAATGTTCTCGGGCACCCCCGTCTGGACGGACCTCCGAGGGGTGGGTGATTTGGTAACGATAACTGTCTAATAAGACCATGTTTCAATCACAGATTCGGTTTGGTCTCAAGTATTTGGATTTCGGTATGTCATGCCATGCCATGTCATGATCCAGCCCCTATATTATCTTGCTCTATTACACTCTGTCACGGATATTAACTAAAGAGGACACAAGGACGTAAGAGCTAAATATGTGTTTATCAACACCGCTGATGCTATCTACAGCTATAGTACTTTGCTTGGGTATTGATTCATCTCGGCATATATCTGCACGACGTTTTCGAGTGAGTAGTCATGACTACCCAGCTCTCGGGGCCCAAGATCGGGGAATACTGTTCACAAAGCTTCCAGAAATTCCAAATATGCAGTGCCACTGTCGTCATAAGCTTACAAACAATGAGTTTGCAATGCATAAATATATCACGCTCATTTTTCTTCATCTCCGGGCATGGACTCTTGCTGTCATCAATAAGCCAGTTAAAACTGGAACATCACCCCCTAACGGACGTGTCACGGCATTTCCATCGGATATAACAATTTATGTCTTTCCTACAGACCAAAACTACATGTAGCCACCGAGGTCTTCGGAATCAAGATGCAGATAGTTCGCGAGTGTGAGTTGGTTGTTGTTGTGTAGTTCCTCAGCAACGAGGGCACCTATCACAGACACCACGTTTATCAACGCCAGTTACATATATGCACGAGGGAGGGACTGATGTACTCAAGTATCCAGACTTTGGGTAATAATCGAAAACCAGATGTTTATGTTCTACCCTCTACTGTCGGTAGCATCACGAGAATGATGTCACGGCGTGAGGCTCAGTCTAACCGCATACCATCTTGGCAGGTCCCCTTTTGATGTGACGGGAATGCAGCAGCGCAGCGGCACATGATAAACAGTGCAGTAAGGTGTTACCACAACAAGGATAAATGTTAATAATAGAGTAGACCACCAGGTGTGATTTTTCAATGGAATCTACTCTACCACCTAAGCTTTCGAAGCTTTGGCTTGCATGGGGGTAATAAGGGCGCTTTGATATCGGTAATCTGTGAGATTTGTGTGGGTAGGGTAGGTGGGTTAGAAGCCGAGAAACATCTCGCATCCAGCCAGTGCACCCTTCTACGCATCTCTCAACTACTCGTGTATGTATATGTATTTACAATGTGTATTAAGTACAGCAGCGTTTAACTGTGAATGGGGTATTATCATAACAGATGATTGGATGGTTCGTTTCTCGGGATATTTCTTTCTCCATCTGCCTGCGGGTATCACAAGTATGTCCGCAATGCTATTAATACACCGAAGGCCGCCCGATCCTCGGAGTTTCCTCAATAAAAAAAAAGTTAAGCTTGCTCTAGCCTTTGGCTATAGAAAAGAAAAGGAAACAAAAACCAAAAAAAACGCTCACCGTAGGGTAGGCATTCCGGAGTTCGTGCAACTGGTGTCGCTTTTGTGCCCTTTCGCCGAGCCGCACGACCCCTGAGGGTGTGAATGCAATCCGTGCCTTGTTGATACCGGGGTTGGCAGCCTTTTTCTCCAGGTTAGCGGGGGGGGTACGAGTCTGTCGCTGAAAAGCCTTGGGTTTTCTAAACTCTGAAGAGGGTAGTAGACTGTGGGGTGCGTTACTTTCAACAAGTAACGAAAGCGTTTATAGATTTCTTAATAAGTGTTACACTTGGCTAGGGCGAACCTCCAGGGAATTATTTCGGGACTGGGTTTCGTGGAACCGCGATGATGCTATGAACTGCGAAGAAAAAAGGAGAACGAGTCTGGACTTTGTAAATGACGGAAGGGCAATAATATCAATTGCTCAATTCCACGTTCTCGATGATGTCGTTCGTAATTTGGTGAACGAAAACTAAAAAAAAAAAAAACGAACGAAAATTTCATGATCAGCGGAGAGGAAACCAACAATATTGCTGAGACTTGGGAGGGCACCCGCGGTATTACAGAGGAGAGAAGTGAGAAAAAGCAATATTTGATATAGCACAAACACGGTAAACCGGGGCACAATCTGTCCAATGCGGATACCCGCCCACCCGCACAGTGTGTCTCTCATTTATCAACATATCTTGCAACTGGCTCATAATCAAAGGGAAACGCCATAGCTTTCTTTCACTCTCATTTGTTCCTTGCACACAGAGTAGGCATGCATGTGAATAATCGAGAGATCATTTACGATGACTATCAATGATATGAGTCTCCATCCAGCCATTCAGGCTGACATACAGTTCAGAGAGTCCCTGTGTTGGCACTGACAACGATAACGACAGCAGTAACTAGCGGCAATGGGCGGCCACCATCACCACATGTAGTACCACCATCGCTACAACCACAACCACCACCAACAGTAACAGGAACCCCCACAAGGATGTATGTATGAGAGCTTTGGGCTTTGACAGATCGCCGGGCTGACCCACAAGCCCCTGTAAAATGCCAGGACAATAAAGCCTGTGTGCCTGTGTGCCTGTGTGCCTGTGTGTCTGTGTACCGGACAAGGGTGAAGTCCAAACGCCCAAGGCCAGTTACGGGCGAGTATTCCATGGAAACGAGCCAGCCACGACTATACCAGTCTGTTTTCAGCTTGCGGCACGGTTCAACACCGTCACCTTACCTGGAAATTCCAGAAGGGCCCCTAACGCATACCGGTTTTGCATAGAGAAATGCCGGAGATTTATATAGGTATATGTAACCCTCGGCTTGCTCCACCTCCACAGCTTTCATTAAAGTAAGAAAATAATAACCCCGTTATTCTTTTTACCATATTACCACGCTGTACCCGCCATCCCCGTCTTGAAAAGTACATATTATTGTTTGTACTAGTACTATCATTTCGTCCGGGTCTTTATTAGGAAACAACAAAAAACAAATACCTCCTCACACCCCCCGGATTTATTCGACCTGAACTTGCAGTATGTTCTTTTCAGCCCCATAAAACAAACCCAGCCTTACTCACAGTTATTAGAAACTACATATATCCACTGCTGCCCAGCAGTACTTCGACACTAGTTCCATCGTATTGATATGCTGTTTCGATTAGTGTAACAATCGCTCAACATGGTCTTCAAGCCGGATTTTTCGTTCAACCCTCGTCCAGTAACACCTAGCGCGGTCGTCTCAAGACCCTGTTCGCCAAAAGCCAGTCTTGATAGGAAAGCGTATAAGGTGGAGGATGGTGAGGTTTCTCCATCAAGCAAAAATATTTCAATCATGTCATCGTCACCATGGGCTTCAAAGCGATCTTCAATGACCTCCATTGCTTCATTGAAGAATCAAAACTACCAAAATTCACCTCTAGCATTTGAAGATGAACTTATTCCTTCACCTGCTGCCACTTTGATTGAGGAGGACGACGAGTTTTCGGAGTACAGCGACGAAGAAGTCGAAGTTGTTGGGAGGATCGAAAAGATTGAGAAGATGAGAATCAAAGAACAGGGTCCCCTTTCAATCAACACAAAAACTTCCATATTCAAAGGATTCCATCCATTCCAATTCCATAGTAGCAAGAAGAGGGACGATACCCCACCAAGCCCTGTAGTTCCAGTCGCTCGAACACCTATAACACCTATACCTCTTACACCAAACACTCGTGCGACAGCACATTCTCGATTCCGGCTTTTCAAATCAGCTCCCAAGCGCAACAAGAGCGTCAGTCGCCGACCACCACCGCCACCACTCAATCTTCAGGCCCCGAAGAAGGTATCGCCTCCATTTTCCATCAGAAAGGCTAATGAGCCTGTTCCTTCCCTGGAACCAGCAATCGTACTGGACACTTCAATGCTCGCCCCGGAAGAGTACGACTTTTCACTATCTCCAGAAGCTGGCGTACAATTGCTTTCTCAAACCCTTGAAGAGGATTGTGACGATGAATTTCAAGAGAAAGAGGAAATCTACAGAAGTTACAGTTATCAGAACGAAGAGCCCACTCACCGAGAAATCCCACACTTGGAAGAAGTCACTCCCATATATTTGGCAAGCCCTTGGTTTGATGCATCCCGAGGAGTATCACCAATGCCAAAAACCACAGAAGTAGACACCACAGTCACCAAATTCCCTAAAACATACCTCCCGATACCGCAAAACATCTTCGAGAGTATTCCAAGCTCTCCCATCTTCTCACCCTTAGCACCAAAGGATAACATCACCATAGCAGTACCTGAATATAAAGAGATATTGGAGTTATCACATCTAACTGCTCAACCCCCGTCACCCCGTTCAACAACATCATCGTTTCTATATGATGAAGACGATGCGTCATCTGATATCGAGGACTCGCCGGCGTTTGTCTACACGAAAAGGCCTTCGGTTCCTAATTCGCGGAAATCTTCCATTGCAACGTTTTTCTGCCGCGGCGGACAAAACGCGATGCAAGCCCGCAACGACTCTATCGGATTTGGGGGACTCACCGGCGATCAAGTCAAGATCATCGATGATGCCGAGTCGATCTATTACCCAGGTATCAGCTCTTTGAAGGTAAAGACATCCTGGCTCTACAACAGCCCAACCGGAAATTACTCCTCAGACGAGGATGATAGTGATAGCGACTGTGATGTCGAGGAGGAGGAGACCTATCCAAGGATGTCGCTACCAATCACTCCAATGCACAGAAAACCAAGCATGACAAGCTCGCTCACATCCACCCCGGAACTGATGTTGTCTTCAGCATCATCGGTTTCTTCATATGGTCAGATACTTTCGACTCCACCGAGGAGAATGGATCGGAGGAGGACAGCAAGCTCAGATTGTATGATGCTCGAGGCACTGGAGGAGATGGAGGCAGCAGGGTTGAAACATCAGTCAGAGGAGAATTCAAAAGGACTTGGGCTTTTTGAAGATTTTGATATCAGTTCCGAATGGGCTGACACTTTATGGGAGATGGATGCGGAAGAACAGGTGGCTGATTGGAGTTTGGCAACATCACAAGTGCCGCTTATTGGAATTGCACGGTGATCACAAGGGAGGGGAGGGTTGGCAAAAGGAACAAAACAAAAAGTGACAAGTCTCTAAACTATTTATTTCATTTGTATTGGTGTTTTTTGTCTATTTGTTGTCCGGATTTCATTTGTTGGGGTGCGGGAAGGTGTCATTGGAAAGGGTGGGTGGTTGGGTTTGGAGTCTTGCTGTGTTTTTGCGCCTTGCTTGTTATTATCTCTATCTATTTTGTCCATTGGCAGACATATCCAAGTCTTTTCCTTTGTGGGGTATGTTTTTAGAGGACAGGAATATCCAACCGCGGCCGGGGGATATTAAATTGGGGAAGGTGGGGGACAACCGGCGTATCTAGCTTTCTTTACTTATTACCACATTTTAATAACATACTTCTATACGGAAGCAGTTCTTTTTGTCTTTAAAACTTAGTTTCATTGTGGTTTGAATTGGATGTTGGGGATTGAGATTGATGTTGCATTTACGGATTTGTATTGGTTATCTGATTAAAAAGTACTTCTTCCTTGAAATTGATGCTTGTTAGTAATTTGCTGTGAACGTTTTTTTATTCATTTCCTGGGGCGCATATGTATATGCAAAAATAGAAGTAGTCAAGTTTTTAATAGATTTCCTATTTGCAATTCTTGTTTAGACGACAGAGATGTCGTTGAAGTTGACGTGCATTGTCTTACCTCACCCAGCATTGTGGTCGCAGTAGGGATAGGTTTACTTTTGGAGGATCGGTTGATAACTTATTTTGCGGTGTTGTCTTTTGGCTGTAATGGCCGTTTTGAAAGAAGATTTCCACATCTCAGTCTCGATTTCCCTTTCCATTCCAACGGAAAGCGGTGTCCGGTTCGAATCCTGTGGTCGTCAACTCACCCATGCGAGTAATCCATGGTGCTGATTGGCGCTAAGGGCGAGAAATATCCTTCAGGGAAGCAATTCTGCAGAGAGTTCTCCCCACAAGGTGGCGGCGCCGGATCGCACTGCTTTCCGGTATGGGAAGTCGGGACAGAGCGGAATACCAACTTTCGCCTAGTATTTTTTATTTTATTTTTATTGTTTTATTGCATCGTGGAATTTGATTGGGATGGGGGTTTGGGGGGGTTGTTTGTGTGCACCTGCACGATCGCGGGGGAAAGGTGTGTGTGTTTCGCTTAGGATGATTGACTCTCCCTCCGCGTTGCATGTTATTCCGTCCACTTGCGGGCATGCGGTGATACACGTTTATTTTATTGGTGGGAATGGTCATTTCCCCTAAGGCTTAATTGACCGAGCTTACCGCCATATCCATATCCATATCTATATCGACATATCACATATCGGTGCAACCGACATACTAGTACAGACAGGAGATATAGGCACGATCGATCGTTCAAAGCTACATGTAGGTAATACAATATTATATCACCGTTTCCCCCCCTAGCTTCTTTTACCGAATGCTTCACCACCAATTCCGACGGTCTGTCTGTCTCTCTCGTGTCTTGTTTACCATAATAGCCAGTAATATGCTTAGCTGCGATTAATAACGTTCATGTTCGCCGGTCCGGCCTTTCTACCGAGACGCCTTACACGCGCGCTCACTCGGGCTCACTCACCAGTGCAGCTCCACACCGTCTGGCTGTCTGGCTGTTCCTCGAGTGTGCAGCCGGAGGCGCAGTGCAGTTGGAGGTTCTGATATATGTACCTATCTGACCATCTCAGCCTCTAACTAACTGTGTACCTGACTGACTCTTCTCAGCCTCCTCGGTGCGTGAGGGTCAGAACTCTATTTTTTGATGCTGGTGGGGTGGTGCAGCAGAATGGGCCTTGGCAGGTACCGCGCATACAGATGATGATGATGTGCGTTTTCATATATAGTCACGAATGAATAGATTGAATCTACTGGGGTCGGGTTGGGCACTGTTGGTTTTATATTGTATTGTGGGGTTTAGGGGTTTATATTGGGAGCTACTTTACATGGCAGGCTAGCTAGCTGGGTAGCTAGGCGGCTATGTTGGTTAGATGGAGGGAGGAGGGATGGCGGTGCTGGAGGTGGTATGTATTGTGGATCCTTCAAGGCGTGACAATTGAGAAGGTGCGTGACGGGCTGGTGATGAGCGCTGGGTTAGGGGTGGGGGCGGGGGCTGTTGAGATGCGGAGCTGGTGGTGAGAGAGGGTTTGGGGGGGGGGGGGGTGTGCTGGTCATCACTAATCACTCGGTAGAGTGGGGGTCGGCGCTGGTTTAATCAAAAACTACTCCATATATACGAGACCCGGAGTTCGCGAACCTCAGGTCGCACTGGGTGTCGGAGGCGAAATATATTGTGCCTACTAATCAATACTACCCTACTATATCTCGGGGCCAATTGTAGAAGCACACTGTTAATACATGCTGTTACTTCGACCTCAGGCTGTACATGTACTGTCGATCGAAATGCTAGCTTAGTGCTGAGTGTGGTCTAGATCTGGGTCCACAGTCATACACCACGCACACGTATCTTTATTAGGAATGCAGCCCGCCCAGCACACAAAGAATGCGGGGTTACATCTTTTGCATAATAGGCACGCGCGTTCTTGTGTGATCGACGAGTGACCATCTGTGACCCCAGACGAACGGTTGGGGGCCGGCCTAATATACCCGGGTCCGGGGAAACCGAAGATGATGGAGGTATTTTGAGAGTGTCCTTTGGTGATACTGCTATATGTGGACCTCGGTCTTGTGTAAGGGGTGGAGAGGTCATGATACCGTCAAATTTTGTCGGAGGGGCTGATCTCCTTTAGTGGATGTAGACAGGATTTTCAGCAAGCCACTCAGCCCAAATATGCCCATTTGGAATATATAGTCCGTCAATTAACCCTATAATGCCAGATAATATCGCTCTTTCCAGCTGAGTTGGACGCTATTTCCGGGAGAATAAATTGCAGGGTATGGTTATATGTGATTGTTTATTTTTCAGCCCTATACAAGTACATAATGCATGTGCTTTATGGGTTCCACCTTGTCGCTGCTGTGATCTATCACTCTGGCCTGCTGGACCCAACTAATTACAATGTACATGCATATTGGCGGAATTCGACAAAAACACCCGAACTTAACACTCTGTATAATGAGTCAGTACTGAGAAGACAGCTGAACATGAGTCTAAGACAGATAAATTCGCTCATATAATTCTTGGGGATAACTGCTTGTCGGATTGTGCGACTGAACGCCGGGCTTTAGTACGTTGGTGGTTGTATGAGTTATTCTCCGGCCGTGGCGTGATATTGATATACGTCTTTCGAGCTCCGCTACCCTGTAGGATATGCATGCTACCCGTCTGTCGTAAATACGCCTAGTATGACCGAGTAGAGACCACCTACGCCCCAATCACGCATGGTCAGGCCATGTATATGTCATGCCGTGTTAACATTTGGAGGCGTCTCCCATCGGGTTGTGGCGTCGTGTAGCGTGTTGTCAGGTTCAGTCGAGCTCCCCTATGATGACCACTGGATTCAAACATACTGGCCTCGATGGAGATTGAGAGAGACATTGTTCTCTTCACCTAACCCCACGACCACCTTTAAATGGGATACAACAGATACAAATCTCTTGACTCATCAAAGCACAAGGTGAGATAGGCTCGGGAGGTGATGAGATATGTTTTCGTAAAGGCCCTGGTATCTGTACTCGGGCCGTGTGAGGTCAATGACAGGCGCTAGAAGGAATCAAATTCGAAACATCAAATTCCATACATTCTAGACCCGAGGGGCAACGACCGGAGGAACCCCTAGTAAAGGTATAAAACACTTCGGTGTGCCTGATGAACATATCTTATACCTCATCATTTAAAAACATATTGAGACTGGAAGGAGGGGGAGGAAGAGAAAGAAAAAATAAACCCTAGCCCATCCGTAATTAAAAAAAAAAAGAAAAAGAAAAAAAAAAAGAACAAAAAGTAGCATTGATGGTCGAGCCATATCTGCTGCTCTCACCCCTGGATTGAATCTTGAACCTTCTGCAATCGAAGGCAAGGCAAAACCTCTCGGTGTCCGTCTGGAAGGCGAGTGTTAACTCGCTCATGTGTGTTATCGGCTGGTGGTGATATTTGAACGCCAAGGATAAGTGATAAGGTTCTGTAATTTAGCTTGATTACTGTATTCGCGTTAGTGATGGAATAATACAAGTTGGAACTGTATACATGCGCTCATGAAGGTTCGAAAGAGAACATGTCATCTGGTTTGTAGGTAAATCATACATTGTCACTCGCCTGGACGCCTTTCCGTCTTGGCATGGGTTACTTAGGCGTTGCGCCTTAGACCACTCGGCCATCTTGGCATGCATACATATAGGCTACTCCTTCCGCCACAACAACCGCAACCACAACCATCATTACATTTTTCGTTCCCCATTACATATCGCCACACGATGACTGACTTCCCTTATCTAGGACGAAATATAGAAGTGGCTAAGTCAGTGGGTTCAGAGGGTTGGCATATGAATAGCCGGCTTGAGAGGGCCTATATACGATTCTCGATTCTTCCATAAAATATGGGCTCATCCCTGGTTGACCCATATCACCGGTAATTACGCCTATGCTGTTTATCGGAGGGTTATTACGAGCAGGGTTCTTGTGCATAGGCTTGCCGAACATGCGGAATTCGCAATGAGTAGAGTCCAGGCCGAATGGTTCTTCTACCCAAGACCACAGTCTCGAGTGGAGCACACTGCTAGTAACGATCATCTTCAATCATTGGAGTCGAAGGGGATAGGATGAATGGCAAGAGGAGGTTTTAGGAGATACTCTACCATCCGTGCCACCTTATTCCCAACGATGGGTCTTAGGCACGCCCTGGCCTTCACAAAGCTACTTCTACTAATATCTAACCGATCGATCGATGCTAACTAGATATGACCAACTGGCGCCGAGGTTACTGGACGCAGAAGAGCCATCCATTGATTTGACCGTACATACAAGGCCAAGAGACGAGGGGGGAACATGTATTATAAGAACAGCTGGTTCCGAATTTTCGGTGCTAAAGACAGAAGAGACGCCTTCAACAGTGCAACCCTAGATGGAACGTGGGCTTGGCGGGGGCTTCTGTTTACGGCAAAATGATATATAGGCCAGGCTCAGGCCCGGGTGGGAAGAAAGAGCCAAGTTAAGAGCAAAGGAATAAACCGGCTCACTGCCTGTAGAATCTTACTAGGAGAACCAACACAGGACCGCAGTCGCCAACTCGAACATGACTGCCTGCGGCCAGCTAGTGGGAGATTTCACCGACAGTACTCTTAGAGAAACAACTATCGTACACATATGGTCTATAGTATGTAGTCTAAGTATCTGCTGAGTATGAGCTAGTATACTTCCAGAACATGAAAACTAGAGTATAAATAACACAGCCGGTTTTTATTGTATAAGTTTCATTTTAAACCCAATCACATTTCCTGGATAGGCGGGCGGTATTGCAAACCCTAACCCCGTAGCATCGAGTGATAATACATGAAGGCATTTTTTCGGTCACTAGAGGGTTCTGCTTCTGTGAATCTTGCCGCTGGGCGGCCAAGGAAGAGTGCTCATATTTGTAGGAACAGAAACACGTGCATACGCAGTACCAGGGCCTGTCAATAACACGAAATTCCAAAAAAGAAAATGTGTGCCGGGCGTTCTGTACTTCCTCAGATCAGGATACATGTAGCTACAGCTTGATGACACGCTGGAAGACATTGTATGATGGATTTTTCATATGTAGATTGGTGTTTCTACTTCGAGTCTTTACCTGATCTTTGCGGGAACCCATCTCCCTCATTGAAGTGTTAGTATACGGCTTTTCGGGCCAACGTTTTCCCCCTCCAGCTTGAAGAAAGGGGGCGGTCCATTATTTATATATGGCGTGGCTACTTGCATCTTTTGTAAAGTGGCCGCCTATGATCATAGGAAGACCTCCTTGGGTAGTATTTCGTTTACGGTATGCATTCAAGTTATTAATAGAGTTCGAAATGAAGGGTTATAGCTCACGCATCACAAAATATCACTCGGCCACCACCACCATCCCGCCTGTTATCTGAGATGAGTTATTCCTATCGTCTATCCACATGTAGGTATCTCTAACTCACCCCAAGACACCTATAAACAAACACTATGATACATACACCCCCTACACCGCAGCCCTCCCTCAACTCAAGCCACCTCCTTCCGCCGCCCAAACACATCCCTCCAAAACTCCTTAAACCCATAGTTTGGTTTCTTGCTATCATACACCTCCGCGCTCTCACCTGCCAAGCTCTCCAAGATCCCGCTCTCGCCCTTACGCTCTATCAAGAACGAGGTGCTTGCGTTTGACCTGGTAGCCCGCGCCCTGATTTCTCCTGCGATCTGCGGCGCGCACTCTCGGAAGCAATTTTTAAGCTCCCGCTCTAGGGAGAAGTATGTCTTCTTTGCCAGCTCGGGGGCCATGAGGTTGTAGGTGCGGGTGATGGAGTTGAGGTTCTCGATCGATAGGTTGTGGTATGACGCCTCGGTCTTTTCCCACACCGGGTCTCTAAACGGCGTTATTGACCCGCCTGTAGCGGGGATCTCTTCTTCCTCGATAACCTCCTTGCCTTCCTCGATCCTGGCCGCCCTCTCTTCAATCCTTCTCAACCGCTCCTCGGCCTCCGCATATCTCTCCGCCCTCCTGCACTGCTCCTCCAGTCCCGTCACCTCGGCCGCAATAGTCCTACTCACATGCCGCTTCCACTCGACCCTCAAGCGCTCCCTAAACGTCCTCACCGCCACCGCCAAATCCTGCTGTTTCTCGATCCACGGCGGCACAATGTCCTGGTCCTTGATGATCCGGTTCAGCAGATACTCCGTCGTATCCAGAAACGGGCTCTCCGCCGTATGGTCCCGCACCAGCGGCTTCCCGCGCATCGAGTTGTGCTTAAACGCGCCGCGCTGCCGGGCCTCCTCAATCTTCTCGTCGGCCAGCGACTTGAGCGCATTGACGGACGCGACCGCCCGCGACTCGGGCAGGAACCGGTCCCGGAACATGCTCCGGATCTCGGCCTTCTCGTCCTCCGTCGCCGCGTCCCTGACCAGCGAGTACTCGGTCGTCTTCTCCCTCGCGCGGGCGATGCGGTCGCCGCTGCTCCGCGGCTGGTACTTTCTTGTCGGGCGGAGGTCGATGTTTGCCGGCTTTGCGCTGCCCCGGAGGTCTTTCTTGAGCGGCTTGTGCGCGTCGACGAGCATGCGGAGGACGCTGTCGGACGTGGACTCGGTCCCCGTCCAGTGCTGGGCGGAGGCGATGTCACGGGTGTGCTTGGAGGCGTAGGAGGGCAGGTTTGCGGAGGCGATTGCGGAAGCGTTTGCGGATTTAAAGTCGGCTCCTGCGATGCGGGCTTCGAGCTCGCGCTTTAGGTCTTCGGAGAAGGGGTTTTCGGAGGCGATCTGTGAGGCACGCCGCGGAGAGGCGGCGAGGGCGTCTTCGGCCATGGCGGTGAAGCGGCGGGTGAGGGCGGACTCGGATTCTGTCTCTTCATTTTGGGGTGCCGGAGGAGAGCTCTGGGTGGCGTTGGAGCTGGAGCTGGAGCTGGAACTCGAGAGACGGTGCTGCACGAGCTGGACACTGGGATGGGGACAGGATTTGTATATAGAGCGTCTTCCGAGAAGTTTCAGGGACATGGAGATGTAGTTGTAGATGCCAGCAGAATCTGTGAACGGGAGAGAAGAGAAGACGGTTAATTGCAGAGGTTGTGAGGGAGGAGTTGCAACAAGCATTTCTTATCGCCCCCTCTCTTCAACAAACCCTCAGCCCAGTTGGCCAAAGATACCAGCAAGATGTCCATAGCCCGCGAGTTCTCTACCGACCCGGCCTTCCAGAAATTCGGCGAATGGATCATCGCCAACGGAGGCTTCATCCAAGAATCCCTCGTCTTCACCTCACCCGGTAGGTATTTGCAATTAGGGTCACCACTCCCTCCACCAGCTAACACGCACCCCCCAGAATCCAGAGTCGGCAGCCAGATACTTACAACCGCCGCACTCCCGCCCTCCTCAAAGCTGCTGACATGCCCGCACACCCTCGCAATCGACTACCAGAAGGTCAAGGCCCACTACCCACCCGAGTTCATTGAGGCCGTGTCCCCGCACGCGGCGCTGTGCACATTCGTGGTCGGCGAGTGGCTCAAGGGCGACGCGAGCTTCTGGGCGCCCTACCTGCGCATCCTGCCGCGCGAGTTTGACACGCCGCTGTATTTCGATGACGAGGACATGAAGTGGCTGGTGGGGTGCAATCTGAATGCGGAGGAGGTCAAGACACGGAAGAAGGTATGGATGGAGGAGTGGGAGGCGGCATCGGAGGCATTGAGAAGGCAGAGGAGTGTGGGGTCTAGGGGGGCGAGGGAGTATACTTGGTTAGTAGTGGGACTCTGGATTGTGGGCTATATGAGGGGGGGTTGGCTAATTGGCGTCAATGACTTTAGGGAGCTGTTTCTTTGGGCGGCTACGGCGTTCTCCTCGAGATCATTTCCGGGGAAGTTGCTGAATTGGACGACGGAGTCTTCAATGACAGAGATTGACGATCCGGATTGTCTGCCCGCGCTGTTCCCACTCATTGATTCTGTGAACCATCAACCTCTCACAAAGATTACCTGGGCACCTGGTGATAATGCTCTTAATGTTGTCAGCGGCGACGAGATTCCCGCTGGTGGAGAGGTGTGCAATAACTACGGGCCCAAGAGCAACGAAGAACGTTTGTATACTCCCTCCTTCACCTCCATATACATACTAACAGCACTTTGATAGTGTTGATGGGATATGGCTTCACCCTTCCCGGTAATCCCTTTGATACCGTCGTCCTCCGCTTCCTCCCCGTCCTCTCGCCCGCCCAAGAATCGATCCGTGCGCTCCAGCCCGCCTCCCCATTCCCAGACGGCATCCACCACCTCTCCCCACGAAACCCCAACTCGCTCTACCCCGCCTCGCTGATCAATCTCTTCCACCTCCTGACCGCCACCCCCGAAGAGCTCCCTCTCCTCGAGGCCAACCCCGCCGCAGAGACAATCACTCTCCGCAACACCATCGCGACGCACCGCCAGCTGCTTCTCGCGATCCGGCGCAAGCTCGACGGCTTCCCCGCGGAAAGCACTCTCCCGCCGTTATCAAACAGCAGGCGGCGCTCTGCAAAGGTGTACCGCGACACGCAGGTGTCAATCATGACTGCGGCGGTCGCAGGGTCTGAGGGCGTGATCCGCAATATTCTAGAGACGAAAAGAGAGGTCGTCGTCACGCTAGAGTCGATACTCGAGGACCCTGTGTATTCCGCGGCCGTGGAGCCATGTTTCGGGAGTGTTTTGCCGCTGGAGCTGCAGATGGCGGGGCATGAGGATCTGGTGTTCACCTTGTACCTCTGCTGGCGCTATCTTCAGCGCGATCAGCTGCCCGAGGCTTGGAAAAAGTGGTTTGGGCGCCTTTTGGAGGCTGGGGAATGCGGGAATCCTGAGGATGTCAAGGGCGACGATGAGGGGGAGGAAGAGCTCGAGGAGGTTGAGGAGCTGTATAAGGCGTTGTTCCCGGCCGTGGCCGGGGCGGCCCCGGAAGTGTTTGATGGGGAGGGATGGACAGAGGGATTGTTAAGATGGGGTATGAGGGCGTTTGGAAGGGAGAGTATTGGTGTGAGACTTGAAGGCAAAGAGGCCGAAGTTGTTATTGTCTGCATCGAATGAAAAGTGTTTCGATAGATAGATAAATGCATGTGGCTACTTACTTACCCAGTAGATAAGTAGATAAATGGCTAATATGATTCATTAGATCACGAGTAAATGATTGAACAGATAAACAGATGACACAAACTCCTGCCTCTGAAGGCTAATAGCCTGTAGAGAAGAGTTTCCAGAATTACAGCCCTAATTACCACCGTGTACCAGAGCTGTGGTCCCATAGAGTAGATGTCTCCTTGAAGGTTATGCCAGGCTAGAACTCCCCAAACATCAAATCCCAGTTCCACCAGATCCAGATCCAGATCCGTGTGTCCATAGATTGATTAGATTTCAGGAACACATCGTGGCTTTCCCAAGACGTTTAATGTTTAATGTCTAATAAAGCCCCCCCCCCCCCCCCCAAGCCAGTGAATCGGGTACCTGCATCTCACGCCCCAGCCCAGTCCACTTCAGAATTGGTCCGGGCCCAGCTTTCAAATCCGATGTCAAAAAAACCCGAAATAGAATCATTTACGCACGGATACTCGGCACTACCTCTACTCTAATCACCATCTACCTGCCCTCCCCCCACTTGTCGGGAGGTTTCTTTTCTTGGGGGGAATTGAGTTTATCAATCAGTACCCAATCGTAAGATCGTACTCGGCCCTCGGGTCCTCGCCTGAAGGGAAAGAAGGAAGGGTTCAGGGAAGGAATCACGGGTAGTTCGGAATGGAAAAGTAAGAGTCAAGCCTTTGGATGCTATGTGTGATTGCACTGTCGATCACTCGGTTCGACTGGTACCTGATTACCAAGGCTATTCTAGAACCCCAGTGCAGATTGAGCTCGATAAATAGACCACAAGCTTTGATCTCCAGATGAAGGTACTGCATAGAGTAAAGGGGAGAAAAAGGAGTTGCGGTTGTGTATGTCGCGCGCGTGAAGATGCAATTCGGAATTTAAGGGTCCAGTGAAGTCCAGTTTAGAGTTTTAAGTTTTTTTTCATATTTTATTTTTATTCCTATGCTTTCCCTTTTTCGCCATAAATAAAATCAACGGTAGATACATGTAGTTAGGTAGAGTGCAGCAACGTAGGTGGAGATTTAGGGTTTCGAGTCAGTCAGTGCTCAATACCTAACGGGTTGTACTTGAGTGCCAAGACGCCGGTGTTATTGAGACAATGTTAGACTTTAGGGGGGATGGTCCAGGTCAGTCAGCTGATTTATTGACCGAGTCTTTTGGATTTGGAAGGGGCGGTGTTGAGGAAAGGGGTGATGGTACGGATATGGTGACTGTGGACTGTGGTGGTGTTTTTATTCGGCTTGGTGTGTATTGCGTCTTTCGTATTGCGTCTTAATTGGTTGGCTTGTATGGTGGTTGATGCATGTGGTGAAGTTGGTTGTGATCCCACGCAGAATACTAACTGTTCGTACCTGCAGGAGTAACAATGTCAGTAGTAGAGCAGTATATGCAACGGCGTGAATCCACAACCAGAATCTCCACATCCACCTCCGCATTCCCCTCAAAGCCTCCCGGGACAGGTAAAAAAGAAATCTCCTTTGCGGAAAAATTACTAGTAGATACGGGTACCTGAGCTAAACCTCCCGCGTGAGCCAGCGCCCGGTGCTCGAGGGTCCGGTCCCTCCCAGTTATTTTTGATTCTCCTCTCGCCCCCCGGTGATTCTTCCACCCGGCAAGACAACCACCAACCTACATGCGAGTTAGTAGTTCACGATTTCTTTTCTCCGGTCTTATGTGGCACGGTGGTTGAGGACTGTATATAGAGAATTGAACCCGCCGGTCCACCATGTTTTTTTTGTTCTCTCTTCCTTATCCAGTTGTTTGTCGAGTACGTCCCCTACGCGTGGTTCATCAGCGGGGTTTTATTTTTCCGTTCCTTTATTTGTTTATTTTATTTATACAGTCGCTCATTTTATTATCCATAAACGCCCACACTCTCTCACCCTTTTTCTCTGGATTTCTTTTTCCGGTGACGTTTGATACGACGCCTTTTTGAATTTTATCACACACATTCATTATCACTATGGGGAAAGACACATTCTTTGGATATGCAGCTGCGATGCTGTTGTTGAGTATTGGGGGAGCTTCGGCCACCCCTCGAGGATTTGAACCTCATATGTTGCAGCAGGAGACTGTTGGCGCAGGCCATTGGCATAAGTATGAGAGCCTATTTTGGATGTATGCGAATACCGATCTAGGTAAGAACCAAACCTTTTTCAACGTAATTTCTGCAAGCATTGTTAGCTAATTCAGTCCTAGATTCATTAAATCCAACTCAAAGAGATGCTGGGTATTTTGGCATCAAGCGATCCAACGTACACAGAGACGCGGCCTCCGACGAGTCCATTTTCAAGCTAAGGATCCATTCCGACGGTATCCCGGCTTTGAACGACGGCAATATCACACTCTGCCACCCCACAATTCATCGCATTACAGCGCCCTCTTTCCTACCACTCCGGACTGCTGCAGAGCTCGAGTACCACACCCTCTACAATAACGTGCTTACGCAGATTGAAGATAGTGAGATCTTGAATGCCAAGCTATCGCTTGAGCAGACGCTCAGACATATCAACCACTGCGGGTCACCTCAGGATAGTGATACGCCATGGGGTCTTATGGAGGCCCATCCGCTCTCAGGGCGCATTGCACCAGTAATTACGAGTGCAGTGACGAGGACGCGGTTTAGAGACGTAGATGGGAAGAGCGTAGATGCAAGGGTTCTACATGTCCTCATGAGCCACAACAACGGCCACTCTGCTGGTATTGAGGTTGACGCGGCCTTTGATGTACTATATACGATGAACCCAGAGCCCCGGATCAGGTTCGTCAGCGTACCTGCAGAAAGATCGGACCACTCTCAGGTGGGCTATCCAAACTGGGCACGGATTATCGAGGAAGCTGGGAACCCTCTTATGAAGTTGTTGAAGAACGAGAAGGATGAGTCGGAAGATAAGGAACAGGATGACCTCGAATTGACCGAATCTGAAGAGAGGGAGGCAGAAGAGAAAAAGCATGCCCTCGCCCCTACTCCTGTCTCTCACAGAGATGAGATACAGAGGAAACAGCGCGTGGAAGCTATCCAAGCAGCTCTACACAGGGCGTCCAAAGGATCAATTCTTATCCATACCCAAAACACCCCAACCAACACTACCTCGACACCCATGGAGATCCCCGTGAAGTCACATCTGACAATTACCTTCGTCAAGGCTCCCGTAACTCCCTCTAGCATCACTATGGTCTTGGTCCGCATTTCCAAGACTCCACTCGAGCTCCTTTCACGCATTCGCCCCGGCACGAACAATGCCCCGGTCAAACCCGTGGAGGTCGAGAACGATCAAGTACCCGGAACCCCCGGTCCCGGTGCTATCGCACTGGTCTTATGGTCCCTCTTCTGGGTAGCCTGGGCTTTCTGCGTAGGTCTTTACACATGCCGTATCGCCCGCTACATTCTCTGGAGGATGCGTGGTTCCCCGCCAAAGTACCAGCGGGTTCGCTCAGACGAGGATGACTGTGAGAGGGGGGTCATTGTGCTGTCCCCAGACTACTTCACTGTTGGCCTTGACACCCCAGAGGGTGGCCAGTCATTCGCGAAGCCAATGTTGAGCAGCATTAGCGAGAAAACTGAGCCGGAGGATGATGAAGAGAAATAGCAGCTACAGTTCCCACAGCCACGACGAGGTGATGTGACAGCACGACTGATCAAGCGGACCTGTAGCGCGATTAGAAAATATTATGTGTCTGTGATAAAGAACTGGACAGCGGTCGATGCGGTTCGGACAGCGCCAGTTGTCTCTTTTGTCTTGTTATTATGGGGACTGTGTGTTGGATGGGAGCTTGGTGAATGGGCGTTTTCTAAGATTTTCTGATGTATGCATTAGGGACGGAGTTTTTGATTTATTTTCTTTCTCTTTTTATGGGGTAGGGCGGGGTTCTTTTGTTTATTGTTTTGTGTGGAGAACATCTTATAGCAAGTTGGGATTTTCATAGTTATACTACTCACCTAGACTAGGCTTCGTGACGGTTTATCTTTCTTTCTTTTTTTTCCATCTCTCTCTCTCTCTTGAATATAAAGTGTTCGTTTGTTTTCCATCGGTAGTCCTTTCTTTTTTCTTCTTCCTCTGTGAATATCTGAGTGCTGGTGATCGAAACCAAAGAAAGTGTCAAGTTATCAGTAATTTCTAATGCTAGTTGGAGTACCGGTATACTACCGGAGGCTGAGTGATTTTCCATGATTTGATTAACTCTTCCCAGACCTTATTTGGGAGCGTAGATATCGCGGTGGCGAGTATAAATTCCGCTCAATAGAAGCTCTCCTTGGGTTGATTCGCGAGAGGGGGATGATAAGAAGCCTCTATGGATTGAAGCGGTAAATATGATTTGTTTTGGGAATACTACTGACATCCTCAGAATGGCACTTGTGGTTGCTGCAGCTAGGTCGATATACAGGACATATCACTGGAAAATTCCCATCTTCTTTTGCAGTGTATGTTTGTTTATGGACTCGGAGAAGTGAGGTGGAGAATATACTCGCGTACAGCATAAAGAACCAGAAAATGCAAGTGACGAAACAGGGATTATTTGTATGGAGTGGCATTGATCTGCCATACAAAATATGCATTTGCATTTTCTGGTTCTTTCCTCTACACGCGGGTATATTGTACGACTGTAGTTAAGGCTGACGATCGATGACGTCGACGGACCCTAACAGTAGCAACAGCGTTCACTCAATTTGCAAACTGTCTTTTTGAACCTGAGGTTTTGGTATGGACACGAATCATTTTTTTCTTTTCTATGGAAAGTTGAGATATTGTGAATTATCTCAATACGTCTCCTCCTCCTTTATCGAGAACATCTCCACACTTTAAATCGGCGACGATCTAGCAAAACCGGCCGCGCAGCCAAATCCTTATTCTGAAGAACCATACAACGAATAAACAAATCTTCCTAAAGCTCAGAGAACCTTGGCGAGGGCCCAGAATCAAATTTTCAACCATTTGTCCCATCAATTAGAAGCTGTACCTACAGTGCTGTAGCGAACTGGTGAGGCCTCATTGCATTGCCACACAGGTACTTTTTGCTAGATCGACACCCAAATGCAGTTGAACAAAAACCCATTATCGCGCGATTACCCCCCTCCTCCGAAGCCCTACTAGAACTTCGAGAAGCTTCAAGAACGTTTAGTCCAACGATCCCCAGGTAACAAACAGTAGCACCATTACTAGCGAAAACGTCCCTTGATCTCGCCCAATCGTTCCACCCCGGGGTGTGCGGAGAAAAAGGCTCCCCACCCGGCGACACCGAAGCATCCCCGAGATCAAGGCATGTCCATCCCCTTGCTTGCCCCGCCACTTCACTGATTGGGTTTGTCATCTATCAGTTGGAAGAATGGCCTCCAACGGGCCGCCGCGTAGGGCGCACGCAAGGTTGAAGATCACGTAAGAACCTTAATCCAACATCAAACCTTCGGCCAGATGGGAATATTTAACATGTCGAGAATTATTGCGTTGAGGTGCAGATATGGAATGGGGGGAAATGGTGTTCAGTGCATAGAGGCAGATTAAGCCGAGGCTGGGGATTAATTTTTTACTGATCATGAGTGATCAGTCTTTTCCCTTGACCTGACGATGCGGTATGTTGACCGGTTCTTCTACCACTTGCAGTTGCCACGGCGACGAGATGAGAAATCAGATGTTTGAGGCGCGCTTTACCAGGCAAATTTCTAATAATTCACGGCACTACATTCGGCTTTATGCTGCAATCGCCGTAAAACTAACTGCTTATGAGACATATCCTTATTAATCTGGTGGTAAGTGGGTCCTTTCAAATAAGTTGAGGTGGGTGCAAAGAGAAATGACGACAACGCCAGTACCTGCTCCGAAGAAAAAAAGATGCGAGAATCGCAACGCTCTCTGCTCCGTTCCTTGCAGGCTTTGGCCAGGGCAGTGCCTTCCTTTTGTAGGTGCATGTGTAACTACATGTAGCTGTGACCAATTGTAATCGTTGAACTGCAAAGTCTGTCAGATCCAAAAGTCCTTTTCAAAACAGCAATAACCTTGTTGGACCTTTCATGGCTTCTCACTCGAAGGTCTCAATGCTAGTTTCAAAGTTCCCTAACCACGCCTCTGAGCCAATCAATTATCCCTGAAGATTTTAGTTTCTTGCCGGCGATCCTGTAAAGGCATATGTAGCTAGTCCGGGAAGGTAAGTCAGGTAACGGCTTGGGGTTACCGTTTTTTCTTCCTCGCGGGTTTTTAGGGAGGTTTTGTTGATTTCAAATCAAAAATCGGTTGTACCGCCGTTAATACCGGTCGCCGAGCCACAACAACCCACGCCCAAGCAGATTCCTAATGTCCTAAGCACGATAAGCGATAAGCATAGTACCAGCGCGAGTTGAATTTTTCCCTTTTTTTTCCTTTCAACGAAAGGAAAACCCCTGTAGGACGCCAATTCCATGCCACAATCGAATCCTTTAGATTCCTTCTGTCCCTTGCCCTGATCCGTTGGCTAGGCAAAGATGGGTTAACGCCCCATGCATAACGGAATTGGGTGGAGAAAATCCGCTGTTTACCATGCGTGACGTACTGAACATGAGCCTTTCAGAAAGATCTTATAAAGGCCCATCTCCTCGCCGCAGTAAATTGCGTTTTCTTCTTCTTCAGTATCAGTTCTATATCATATCCTGCTCATACCAATCTCCACAATGTCTGCCGCTGATTTGAGAAACGTTCCTGCTGAGGGTGTAAGTAATTATTGACAACTGTTTTCACTTATATTGATTGGGTGCTAATGAATGATTTATTCAGGTCTCCTACTTCACCCCAGCTCAGGTTCCTGCCTCAGGAACTGCTATGGACCCCCAGCCCAACGGCAATGCCATTCCTTCGCTCTTCCAGCCCCTCACCATCCGTGGTGCCACTTTCCAGAACCGCATAATGCTCCCTCCTCTTTGCCAGTACTCCACCAAGGACGGAAAGGTCACTCCCTGGCACATGGCCCATCTCGGTGGTATCTTGTCCCGCGGACCCGGTCTCGTTATCATTGAGGCCACTGCTGTCCTCCCTGAGGGCCGTATCACCCCCGAGGACTGTGGTCTCTGGGAAGACGCCCAGGTTGAGCCCCTCGCAAAGCTCGTTGAGTTCGCCCACTCCCAGAACCAGAAGATCGCCATCCAGCTTGCCCACGCTGGACGCAAGGCCTCTTGCCTTGCTCCGTGGTTGAGTTTTGGAGACGTTGCTACTGCTGAGCAGGGCGGTTGGCCAGACAATGTCAAGGGACCTTCCAACGTTGCCTACAACGAGCGTTACCCCCAGCCCAAGGAGATGACCCTCGACGACATTGAGGAGCTCAAGGCCGCATGGGTTGCTGCCGCCAAGCGTGCCGTCGCTGCCGGAATTGACGTTATTGAGATCCACAATGCTCACGGGTACCTTCTCCACTCTTTCCTCTCCCCTGTCGCCAACAAGCGTACCGACAAGTACGGAGGATCTTTCGAGAACCGCACCCGTCTCACCCTCGAGATTGTCGACCTTGTCCGTGCGGCCATCCCTGAGACCATGCCCCTCTTCCTCCGTATCTCCGCCTCCGACTGCCTCGAGCACAAGGATGAGCCTTCATGGACTCTTGAGCAGACTGTGGAGCTGGCCAAGATCCTTTCCGACCGTGGAATCGATCTCATCGATATCTCTTCCTCGGGCCAGTCTCCTGACCAGAAGATCCAGCCCGGCCCCGGTTACCAGGCCCACTTCGCCCGCGCTGTCAAGGCCGCTCTCAAGGGAAAGCCCACTTTCGTCTCGGCTGTCGGATCCATCACCTCCGGAAAGCAGGCTCAGGACTTGCTTGATGCTGAGTGCGCGGATGTTATCATGTGCGGACGTTACTTCACCAAGAACCCTGGATTGGTTTGGGCCTGGGCTGAGGAGCTTGACGTCCAGATCCACGTTGCCAAGCAGATTGGATGGGGTTTCGGTGGACGTGCTGGGCTGAAGAAGCCTAAGACTAACGGCACTGTCCCTTAGATTATTTGTATTTGAAGCATTGGGAATTGGGTTTTTATTATATAGTTGGGGTTTTTGTTTATACACACTTATGTATTAGTATGAGCTCTTGAGAGCGGATATTTCATTGAATCTACTAGATCATCTATCAGTTATCTTATCCGATATCTGAGAGCGATCTTACTTCTTAACAAGTGAAACTCCATGAGCCTAGACGCCTCAGGAAAGGGTACAAACAGAAATTTTGAAGAAATACTTGATGCACTTATTTTCGCATGCTTTGTTCCGAGTGATGCCTTGTGAGTGGTCGCCCAATTGCCAATCCGTCATCGGTTGTTGGATACCGGAAGAAATCTTCTGCTATTCCAGAATGGCTCTGCCTAAAATTTTGATGAAATAGAGAAGGCGACATATCGATTCGTCTAGGAGGAAGATAGATTGCTACATGTACATGTGTTGCTGCTGTCTGGGTTACATCTAATATTAGCTCTATATACACCTTTTTGTAAATCACGATTATTTGAGCTCAACGCTGCTTATGTAAACAGGCAGCATTAATGGTAGGTAAGGCTAATATAAGACTTATTTACGCCAATTAGTTATGTAATCAACGTATAATTGGACTCCAAGCACTAATTAGAAGGCGCGTATCTATCTGCCAAAGAGTTTAACTAATTACTACGGTGTGTATTAAAACGGTGGTTTAACGTGGATTTGTGTCGCGCGTATCGCAAAGAAATCTATATGTACCTACATGTAGTCACATGAATTAAACAAAAAAAAAAAAAATACATGTAGTCACAGCTCATAGATCAAGCGAGTGATATCCTATGAATAATTTAGTTAGCTGCCCGCTAGTAGCTACACGCATCCAACTTTTCTAAATCTTCTGTAAATCACATCACCTGAAGACCTTTTTCTATAATCATTAAACCCCCTTCCCTCTCATTACAAGCTCTCAAAAGCAAGGTAGATTTCCGTGTACTCTAGCGTTGTGATCTTTCAACTATGAGTAATATTCTCTCGCGTTGACTGTAGTTGAAAAAAGCAACATTTCGCCATATAAAACACGTGACCACAACACGAAATCAACTTCATCCATCGACATGACAGTGCTTACATGTATGTACTGCAAAGAGCTACAGTACACAACTTTATTTCAAGGGGAACGAAGAAATACCCAAACCACAACACCTAGAGAAGTCAATTCCTCCAGACCATGGCTCTGCATATATATATATATATCTGGGACACATATCTCAAAGCACGGTAAATGCAGCCGAAAGCCCTAACTTCTAAGCATATGTATGTACCCCTGAAATTTTTAAATAAGCAATATACACTCACCATCATGTGTCATGTGCGTAGCACACGCTCAGACAATGAAAGGGGGTCGGGCGGATACGGAACCTATAAACAGATATAAGTGACAATACGGAATCAGTAATACGCTCGTTCAACGTGTTGCTCTCGTTCGGTAACTCCTGCAGTATATAGTTGATTCTGGATGGTCGATTGTCCTGATTTCATCCCGTTTTTCGGTTTTGATATTTGTGTGTGGGGGAGAGACATCACCGCATACGCAGTCTAAATATTTGACAGCAGCTAGATATTCCTTATGGGGGTTTCTTGAAGTTGTCCAAGGCATTAGCATACTGTCTATGATTTCCCCCACATATACGGGAAGAACTTTCTGTCAAAATAAACCCAGCAATCAATTGCAGCAAAAAAAGGTCCAGGCAACAGTAAGCGGGCTGGCCCGATGATCACCCATTGAAGCATTTTGTGGTAACACAGGAAAAAAGTTGGAGGGATTCTCCCGGGTCGTATAGGCGCCTAGAAGTAAGCATTGTCATAAACAATCAACCTCCAAAGCTGGACAACCCACTTACCGACTAATCAAGTATTTTGTCCTGAAAGTCTCGGAATTTTCCAATCTCCTCTCTAGGACTTTATTTGTTGTCTTCCAAATTCTCGTCCAAAAAACCAAGTGGTAGATAACGAGTGAGCAATATTGAGTATAACTTGTACTCCAATCCTTCCTTCCCAATCCGGCTACCCCTGCTCATCGTTCGCGGGTTGGTTCGTGCATACCGACATAAAGATGCAATGCAGGTAGCTTTCGCGTATGCACTATAATTTCAGGATCCCCGTAAGGGTAAGTTACCGAATCCCACGTCCGGGAATATAGCTTTAAACGGTTTGCTAATGAGGAACACTCAGTTATCATCATTACCACTATCAACCAAAAGAAACCGCATGATGGACGGCATCTCATGTATTTTAGTTGGTCAGATGTATCGTGTATGCTCTGGCCATCTCTTCTATCATCTTCGTTGCCCACAGGCTAATCAATCAATACCCACGGTATGCACAGTTCTCATCTGAGCCATAGCCCTCAGGGGATTAATCTCCGGTAATCCTGTGCCTAAATTCTCGTCTGGGTACCCTTCTTTCTTTGCTTTTTTTTGCCTGTGCACCGTTCCCCGCAATCCAAAGGGCTTCTTCCCATTTGGTGTTGAGTAGAGTACACTGCATGCACTAACCACCAGGGATCTCCGGCCATCGCTGTATCCAGTGGATGGATATGAAGTAGCTACTTTTATACCGAAAGAAAGCTTGATCATCGGGAGACAGCGCAACAGTTACAATCAAAAAGCCAATGACAATTTTAAGACCATACATACTTCCCATCTCTGAATTTTGTAGACAATGTTGCATTTCTCCCATGATCCTCTCTCCTCCGGGAAAATCAGAAGGGTAAAGTGGTAGGTATATAAAATTTATACGCGAAGAACTGCCGAGGGTAGCTCTTGTACATGTATCTTATATCCCCACTTCAGAATGTGCCCTAGTCACTACATGTACCCTTGCTTCCGTCTGGAGGTGCACAGGATAATAGGGGAATATTTGCTGCTTATAATGTTAGCTTGATCTGACAACTGTCCTTGCATGAGAAAAAGAAGGCAGGGAAAAAAAGATAATTATTTGAGAACCGCTGGTGACTGAGGTTTGGATCCGGATCTGCGAGTTACGATCCTGCAAGAGCTTACACCACAGGTATGTCATGGTTCTCGTTTGTTCGCGGATCCGCAGTGTACATAAAGTGTAGACGTGCAGCCACCTACTGAAGAGACCGTGGCGGTGGGGATGGCGTGATGGCGAAGCCGCCGTTTGATGCACTTTTCCGTCCCTTCCTTTGCAGACAACATTCAAACCGTTTCCGTCGTCATCATCCTCCAAACACGCTAGCTAACGTGAGACTTCTTTTCCTCCTTCTGCTCATCCTTCTCCTCCTCCTCTTCCCTTCTTACGCCTTCTCTCATATACCAACACTATCATATCACCGCTATGATATTCACACGACGCCAGAACTCGCACCTCGAACACTGGCAACATAACCAACAGGCTTTATGCATCACCAAAGATGGCATATGAACCAATGCACTTGGCCAGAACGAAAAAAGATAACTCAAACTCAAATCGGCTTTCATTAGAAACCTTTCTATACTAATAGAGGAAATTTATGCAAAAACAATCAAACACCCCGAAACCACACCAAAACCGTATACGCAATGTCGAAACACCACACCATGAGGACACCACATTGAGAGCACAGCATAATCAATGGGCACATATGAAAAGTTACACAATAAGACGAAACAAGAGGTTAAATGCCAGGAAAGAGATGAGAGAAAACGGGAATTTGTTGCTACTTAATACCTGGGAATATTTGGTCGTAAGGTCGTCAGCCTTCATTAGAACACCATCTTTTGCCAAAGAAAAGAAGAAAAAAAAAAGAACGCAAAACCAAAGGAAATAAAGTCGGAAGTATATGAATACTTTGGATAGAAGAAGAATAATAAGAAGAAGAAGAAGAAGAAGCTCCGGACAAGAGGATAACACAATAATGTCACAACGCATGCTCCGAATTATTACAAAGGAGTTCAGAAGCATCAAAGAGAGCCTCGGTGTAACATGATAATGTATAGGAGGATGGGGAAATCATGCAGCAACAAAAAGAAGGGAGAAAACCCAAAGAAAACACCACCGTGCCCAGAAAGACAAACCGCCCACACACACCGATCCCCGAGGCCCCGGTTTAAACCAAACAAAAAGAAATAGACATCAAAGCCAAGAAAAGGTGTATACAAAAGGATTTTCTTCTTTTGTCTGGATGCTCCACCTCTTGGAGCCCGCATAAACTAGCAAGTTAATTGATCTCGATCAGAAGACCGAAACCGCTAGTAAATGTTTTTTCTCGAAGAAATATTTATCCTCTAAAGAGTTTTAAATTTGATACTCAAGATCTTGAGTATCAGAACATGGTAGGGAGCCTCCTTTCATGCAAATCATAGCCCCCGAGATTTTCATTTGATTGCGGCCTTCGAAGATGGGACTCGCTATAATGTGGGGATGATGGGGCCTGGAAGCTCGCTGGTAGATGAGGCGGGAAGAAAACCTGTTCATCTGATGACATTGCAGATGTAGGATATGAGGGCGAGCGGTAACCTGCTGGGGAGTATGGGTGATTTGCGTGAGACATGTGAGGGCTCCCAGCTGAAGACATGTGCGGGCTGCCTAAGCCACCAGAAAGGTGGGGGCTCCCTTGTCTTTGATATTCTGATTTTGGCTCAAGAATTGGGGGCAGGGGCGGCAAGTAGTTTGGATTTGAGGTCGGGGGTTGACGATTCATCCCAGGCACCATTACGGAAGGAATTGTAGGTGTCGTCGTAGGTGTTGGGCGAGGTGTTAATGGTTGCATCTCGCCCATTAACGAAGCAGGGTGTGAAGTGATATTCATATTATTGCTATTTCCACGGTACATATTATACTCCGCGGCCTGACGGTGAGTGGAGAATGGAGGCGGGAGCTCCGTTGAAGGTGATAATGAAGCTGTGCGCTGACTAGGGGACGGTGTAGAGTGCGCTGAAGACGGCTGCGAGTCGTTTGGAGGGCGACCTAGAGGGCGGGCACTGGGGGATCTTGGCGGTCTCCCTGGCTTCGGCAAAGTGGGCCTGGCAGCAAGCGCGGCGGCAGTCGCAGCGGCTGCTTCGCTGATTGTCCCAGTATGATGATTTTGATGGCGAGTAAGTGTTGTTCGCCTATTCAAATTATTAGTGGTGTTTTCAGCTCAAAGTGGAAAATGAATATACCTTGTGAAGGTCTTCTGACAATCCGCGTATGGACATTTATATGGCCTCTTTCCAGAGTGTATGCGTCGGTGTCGCGCAAGAGAACTGGAATCACTAAACGGCTGTATTGAGGGCTAAAGTCAGCGAGCGCTATAGTGATACAGCCAATGCGTTCAATCATACCTTCCCGCACGTATCGCACATGTGAGGCTTTTCTCCGGTGTGAACACGGGCATGTACGGTCAAAGCTGACCGCTGGATGAATTGTTTTTCACACCCGGGATAATCGCAAACGTGAGGTCTGATCCCAGTATGTATCCGCTCTACAGAAAAAAATCAGTAAAATTCCCCTTTTTTTTCTACCAAAACAATATAAACCTCAGCTTACCATGTCTAGCCAAATCACTACGACGAGCAAAGCCTTTATTGCATACACTGCAGGGAAACGCTTTTGAGAACGGATCCCCTGAAGAAGGCCGTCCAGGCCCCCTTCCACCAGTGTTAAGTGGGGCAAGTGGCGCAGCCGAGTACTGGCCATTAGAAGTTGGGGCTGGCTGTATTGGATAAGACGAATGCTCTGAGACAGATGGTGAGGTAGATGAATGAGGCGACCCTTCCCGATCTGAAGCGAATTCTGAGGGAGCTGGGCTCTGAGGGTGTTCTCGAGAAAGATATGAGTGCTTCTGAAATTCGATAGCAAGGCCCAAATGAGGGGGCCCAGCTGCTGCCGCGGCAGATGCCCCATCCTTGGTATTAAGAATGTTTGTCAAATCCATATTGGATTCCTTGACTGTTGACGAGTGATTGGGAGATGTGATTTTGGTGGTGGAAGACGAGATCAACTACAATGTTGACTCTAGAAGGAGGGATGGGCTCCGGGATGCGTGCGACGATAGACGCTTTAAGTTGCAAAGGTACCTAGAGCGAAGAGTTGAGTTCTGGTAGGTGAGATTTCCGCAGTTGTTAATAGGCGGACGATTTTAGGTGCTGTTGATGATGGACGGACGGTACTTGATTAAGTGGGAAATGAAAGCCGGCAGTGGGTATGTATGTGTGTATTATGTATGAGTGTGTGCGGACTGTGAAAGCCAGTTCTGGAGGCGAGGGTGTCCGTGCGTAGTCGTAAAAAAGAGCTAAAGACCCGGCCCAATATTCAAGCAGGCCCGAGAGACGACGCCGCAACCCAACAGAAAGGAAACCAAGCAGATACTGCGGATGCTTGTTACAGGCGATGTGTTTGTCCTGGAGAGCTGTGCAGGTTCCCATCAGCAACTGGCGAACCAACGGTTGGCACGACGCCCTGACCAAAGAGGGGAACGGGGAATCAAGAGTAAACGGAGATAGGGAAAGTGTGCTTAGGGCTTGACGGCTACCAACCTTTTCCAAAAGAGAAAACCAATTCAATAATGCTTCAACTTCTTCACGCGCAGATACCCAGATATGATGATAATAGAATTCCGAGTCACTGGGATTTCTAATCAAGATGGCGTCAATCACAACCCCAAACCGTGTTTTCAGTCCGTTCCAGCTGGACGAGAATGCTGCGAACGTATGGGGGGCCGAGCTCTGTTGATGTCAGGTGTTGCAGTTGTCCCAGGCACCAGGTTACTGAATCGAGTCCACGATTTTTTTGACCTCAAAAAAAAAAGATGGAGAGTGAGGGAAATGCGCTGTCTTTATTCGTCTGCTTGAGCCTCAAATATATTCCTTCTGTCGAATCTCTCTGTTCAACTTGCAAGATACTCTTATTTGGTAAAAACAAAAATTATAAAGTAAAATTTGGCGAGGTGAGCTTAGAGCTTGGGTTGCAGGATAAAATGTGGGGGGGGGATTGGTGGGTAACAGGCAGGAGCTCTGAAAACGGACACAAATTTTGGCTCTTTTAGTCTGCGACAACAAACTGATATTAATCCTCGTTTTGGCCTTTCTTGACCACCGCAAACAGTGTCTTTAATCGGAATTGATTCGGTCTCGTAGTTTTTCGGATAGAGGCGTGATTTTGGAGGACAAGCGAGTGTCCAGACTGACTGATTATGGTCTAAGCGGTACTGCGCAAACCGACAGGCGATTGATTCGGTCGACTCGATGGGCAGGCACAGGGTTGCTAACTCAGCGGGAAAAAAGTGTCCTACGCTTCAATGACCGGCAAGATCACTGCGAATGGCTGCAGTAGGGATAATGGAATGGCAAGAGAAGCGTGATGTGCGAAGTGAGAAAAAAAATCTGTATAGAACGAACAATCCTGACTGTTAGATCCGCCAATACCCGAGAAGAAGAAGACTTCTCTCCATCAACCCTCGCCCATGTCGAGATCACTTACGAGGTCGTGGCAATATTGCGGGATAGACAGCAATTGGTGGTAGTCTAAATGCCCGAAAACCGAGAATCTGGAATCGGTACCTGGGACAATGATGATGTCGATAGTACCTAGGGTTCTCTTTGAGGTGGATGGTGCCTGGAAGCTGGTTACAACCCAGATCGGATGATATCGAGAATTCGGCAAAAACCAAAGAATGCAGAGGGCGGCGACAGGTACTAGTATTAATATTACGTGGTTCGCGAGTCGGATAGGGGACCGGCGGTCAGTTGTAGATTCAATACCTAGCGTATATCGACATAAGGAGTAAATTTGATGACGCGGGGCGGTGGTTGTAGGGATTCTTCGAGGGGGTTAGGTCTAAGAGTGGAATAGCTATGGCGAACAGGTGCGCGGACGACGGTGGTACTGCTCGAGTAATTGGTGAGAAGCAACCTCGACGCGGCTTTTCCTTTTTTTTTTCCCTTTCCTTTCTTTTTCTCCTTTTCTATTGGTCTAGAGGGGGGTCGTACCGTAGCGGGAGGTTGTCTAGATAGATTCAGACTCGATTCTTCTCTTCTTTCAATACTAGTATACTTTGGCAAGGCTATGTGACAGTACGGGCCAGCAAGAACTACCAGAGTAGAACAAGATGTGTGTGAGTGAATGAATGAAATATATGTGTGTGGGTGGTGGGCATGTGTATCATCTCTGCTCTACTTCTACATGTATGTATGTGTAGAGAGAACACTCACGAGTTACGGAACTACAGCTAATAATGGTACTCTACTGCCATGCCATCCCCACGACCACCACCACCACCACCCCTCCTCATAGGTTGATTTAGTTGAACCACAGCCATCGAGGGTTGAACAACAAAAAGCAAACAAACCTATGAATAAAGAAAAGAAAATAAAGGGGAAAAAAGACGAAAGAGATAGCGAGAGAAAGAGGGCGAAGAGGGCATCAGGAGCAGTAGCAGGCCCCATCGACAAAATCCAATAAGTTACGGGGGCATATAGAGTAGACAGGATTAGGCTGGTAACTGCACCACCCCAGAGTGACTTCACGGGGTTCCCGGAATTCTTAGCAAAAGGGCATCATCGTGGTCTGTGCGAAGAAGCATGTTCAAGCAGACAGGGATCTGAGCAACAGTTCTTCGAGTTAGACGCTAAAGGTCGACTTGCAGGAAGCACGCCGGAGGGGAGGGGTGGAGAGACCTGGCGTATGATGTTGTCGTGGGCAGCTTGTTAGAGCATACCGCAGTAGTTTGGGTAAGCGGAGGTGACCACTGGACATGGACTGGGGATGGAGGATAGAGGGCAACAAACAAGTGTGTGGGTGGGGACGAACTGCTGGGTTCGACCAGGAAACTCGTCGTTTTAATCTTCTTTGCTTTCAGGTATCAATAAACATGCGTCAGCGACGGTTCTTCTTCCCGGAAAGAACAACGGGAGAAACCGAAGATCGTGAGAATGATACTTGCACGAAAAACGTTGTATCAAGGAGACAAGGAGTGGGTAGCCATTCAAATAGTGTCCGTGCTGAGCGGCGGCCCAGTGGGACCAGAGGCTCAGTTGGAGATCCAGGCTGCGCTTCAAATTGCTTGCCCTACGTATCACGTACCTACCGCCCAATTAAGAAAGCATGTACTCTATTCGCATCACTCTGCCTGTAAATTGTGCATGGGAGGTCGTGATGCTGAACAATAAAACCCTTCCGGAAGCCCTCTCTATGTCCTTTGCTACATACATAACCCCTTTCGCGGCTGAAGATCGTTCGGAGGAAAGGGTGGAGGCGAGGCGAGGAGGATGAAGAGGAGGAGACTGCTTCAGACCACCCAGGCCCACGATACGCCTTCTCGGCATAAAAGTGAGTGATAGTCAGGCATTCCGATACCGAATTCACAATCCCCGATGGCCCCCATTTCCGGTCACTCCATGTGGCTAAATCCCGATTTGCTGCCCTGGCCGAAAGACATCGTCATAATCTATCGCTACTGAGAAGTGGGCAATATATCCCATTCAACACCACATATACATCATAAATACCATTGATATAGCTGTCGATAATTCTTGCCACTAAGACCTGAGATCCGGAGTACCAGAAATCTGACACAACGAAGTGATCCTATTTCCCTCCTTCCTAATATCATCCTCTTCATTTCTTTTTTATCAAAACCATCCCTACATGTGTCTTCTCAAACGCTCGTCCTGTATCCAACGGTACGATCTTTAGGTACATCCCTCATCGCTGAACCTATCGCTCTGTACATGACATATACAAGCTAATATGCAGGGTACCAACACAAAAAGTCAGGTTGGGGTAGGTACTAGCTTTACATGTATGATGACTTTGACCAAAAGCATGCCCGTAAAGCTCCGTACTTCTATGGCCTGGCTGGGCAGGTCAAAAAGCGCGTGTTGCTCACATGGCCAGTAACGAAAAATAATATGTGGATGAAGGGAAAGAAGTCTGTCAATTGCGCCATGCTGCGCCTATCCCTGTTTGGCGCCGGTCCACTTTTTTGGACCTTGCTGTGCTTCGCGATTGGCTTGGACAAAGCCAGCCACTCCAGTTCTTTTCAATTTCGTTCCCCTTTTGGCTTGTGCGGGACCGTCCGTGCGTAATGGAACCTCTTCTCACGCATAATTGCCACGAAAAGGTTACACTGTGAAAGTAAAATATGCGTCCCCCAAGAAAACCTCTTGATTGGACTGTACAATATGCTAATACTCACATTTCTGCAGTGGAAAAAATTGATCTTGCCGACTACAAGCGAGAGTAGAACTTCATCTACAAATATGCTCTGGATAATTCCCTGGGAAGCGAGTCAATCCGAGAAGCGCGTTGTTATGCCAAAATCACCTCCTCTATAGGAGGAGACAAGGTATGTATGAAGCCAACTATAGAGGAAGATATCTGCCAACCTGATCCTAAAATCATCGTCTATATCGAGGTGGACGAGGGGACATCTATTCTGATACAGCCGTGAAAACCTTCAACCTTTGTTTTATATGTTGGAAAATAAAATATAGATAATCGCTGCTCACGGAGGCAATGGCAATAGACAGCTTGGAACAAAAGAAGGCCGTCCCCGCCCCTTGTGTAAGGCGCCTTCCGAAATAACATATTATGAGCCTGTTGTTGCCACTAATTATCCGCCATCGTCTCGGACAGTGCTTCTTCAAGACTTGATATGTCAAGATATCATAATTCACATAATCTGGTCAATTATCAATCATAATTCTCCCAGGTATTTCGACAGCATGATTGTGGCAATCATTGGTTGTTTCAACTTCAACCTGTTTTATCTAATTATCCTGCTTTTGTTTTTGTTTTTTTGTCATCTCTTGGAGCTAAAGTATGGTAGACGGGTGGGCTCGCTCGCTTCACAGGAAAAATTACGTTACAGCTGTGTGGTTGGGCTTACTATTTTCCGTCTGCGTTGTTCATTATCTCTAACCAAGGATGCCCCTGCTGTTATGGACGTGCATTATGGCTCTTAATAGAGATTTTGAGGCCACCCATCCTTCTCAACTCCCCGCTTATGGAACTAAAATGGAAGATTCTGAATTCTCCGCCATGGTCATGCTCATTCTGTCATTGAAGTCAGGTCTCCATGATAGGAGGGCATCTGCGAGTAAGTTTTGACCATAGTCAATGCACTTCGTGGACTCGCACCATTAGGATCATCAAACGTAACTCGATTCAACGAATATTACGAGCCTTTTGATGGAGCCATCGGCGCTTTCACCGATCTGTAACAGGAGGATGTACCCCATTGCATTACTTACAGGTGTCCCTCTCATTACTGCACGCACTACAACTCAACTTTACAAGCACTACATACTTCTGCTGCTCTGAAGTAAAAACGTATGCAGGAAAAAGACACAACCAGGAAATACGGTTGTTGGAAACTTTGTTTTTTTCCGGCCAATTTTGGTTATGTCTACATACTGTACTTATCTACGATTCGTCCGGGCTGTAAGATCGCAATCGCAAAGCAGAACATACGTCGCCAGACCTACAAAACATACATCGAACATTCTACTCTGCCTACCCCAGGAAACGGCGGTGATGGTGGCGGAAACACGTACATAAAAAGAAAGAAAGCCCGTGGAACACCAGGGGGGGGGGGGCCGGATGCGATGCATGCGGCACTCTTTGACCTTACCCAGCATATATATGATATCCTATGTGGGCCATGCATATATCTACTCTAGAGTAGAGTACAAGTTGCAAGAGAAGAAGTTACCTACCTACCATACTTGTGTAGAGCATGTGTAACCCACTTGCACCTCAAAACCAAACCCGTCTAGCTAGAGTAGTAGGCATGCGACGTATTCGAAACGACCCTTTGCGTCCCTACCTACGCAGGAACCTCGGATATATACTCTCCGCTTAAAATGGTTTCAAACACCGGTTGGTGGCCCTAAGAAGGATTGGATTGGAAGACACATCGCAACTTTTGGCGGTCATGTCTACTTCAAAGAGCAAAGTTCGTGACATATGCGATGAGCCCGGCCATGGGGCACGTTTCCTCTACCAACTCTACCGAAATGAAGCAAGGAGAAATGATACTAAAAACGACTTTTGCCTAATACCCCAAGGAGGGTTTCTCGCTTCGATGAGTTGTTGTTGTTCCCTTACGTCCTACCTACCTACTCTAGTCCAGTCGCTTCTGGGCAGAGATCATACTTTGCCACGTTTGGCATTGGCCCAAACCCTTCCTTGAATTGTTGATACGATGCTTCTAGGAATGTAGTAAGATTGAAGAGTAAAAAAAGGCTCGGGAGATCCACTTTGTACGTAAAGGTCTCCGAGTGGCTTGCGCGAATACTTTAGTAGGTAGGTAGTCAGGCACCGAAGATGACGGAGATCGCCATCGGAAAAAGTTTGATTTGCAGAGTGCACATCAAGCCCGTGCTGCTGTGCTGTAGGTATGGAGTTACTGGAGTAGGCAGTGGGTTTCTTCTAAGCTCTTTCCCACCAAGCGGCCCTGGTTATTCCCTCAGCGCTGGGGATTGTATGAACCGTCTGTGCACTCCCCTGGGGGAAAGGCTTCTGGAAATGAGAGTAGTAGGGATAGCCCGTCAACTTTCTCTGCTGTCCACTGCTTGCTTGCTTGCATTGGACATTAACTGTTTCGCAGGGCGACGCCAAATTCTCGTGCCAACGCACAGCCGAAAAGATAAGAAGGTTCGGAGTCATGATCCGGGCAGAAGCTACTAGATGAGAGAAAGGTCGGGCATTCGGTCGGTTGATCGGTGGTACCAGCGAGACCAGAGTCCGAGGTATGTAGGTATATGTGCTACGGTATAACTCCCTACCCTACAAATCCGTCCAATCATTTGCTTCTTAAGTTCTGCCGTTAATACGAATTCGACAATGCTAACTATTGTGATATTTTTAGATTTAGTACAACTAGCTCCATTCGGCCAATTTAGAAAGACCAGTAATGTTTCTGATGTAGTTATCCTACCTTTTCGTCGGAACAACTCCACTCACGACCTGAAGCTACCATCGTGAGATGCCGGGACTCGAGGGTTTGAATTGAAGATCTCCACACACCAACCGCAAAGGAATCCCCAGCACACATCCCTGTCACAAATCTGAGGCTCCGATTCCCGAGCAGATGTTTGGTTTGGTAGAAGATGTTTCGACTCAGATGTCGCTACGGGGTCTGCCGGTGCACGCCAGGTGCAAGTTCCGACCCCCCGAGCAAAACCTAACGTACAAAAAGCACAAAATCCCACGTGACTGTCATTTGCGGGCTAGCGCTCATGATCGCCCAGATCCAGCACGTTTTCGCCACGTTCTTCCGAAGCTTCCCTTTCCCCTCCAACGGGAGAGGGAAGAAGCCCCTGAAACAAATCTTCTCCAAGGATGAGCGAGCGCCCAGCAAGCGCAAACATGCTAGTGTGCTTTCTTTTAATTAGCCAGTGCGCTTGGAGGGCTGTTGCGACAGACAGGACAGAGCAGCACGTGGAAAAGAGCGTGTTTTAGACGCAGGCACAAGAAAGTGCGTGCGCGCAAGAGATTTGGAGAAAGACTATCAATCATGGATGCGTCACTCGATTCCACCATGGAATCCATGATTCCATGTCAATTACTTCTTTTGCTTCTTCTTGCTCCACTCTATGACTCCGCAATAAGATACCGCAGTGGCTCAAAGACAGAACTGAACGAGCTGAGCCGTGCATAGCTCATAGGTGTAAGTAGATGTACCTACCTACTCGTATTTCTCTGACGTTTGTGGACGCGACTGATATTGCATGCCATACAAAAATACGCCAAGCTCATGATTTTGGGTGTATGCAATAATGGCCCAGTTCAAAAACGTCAGAGAAATACTAGTATGATGGCAAGTTACTCTACTTGAACGCCCGTCCGATCTCAGCGCACTGAAAACTTTCGCCCGCGATTTGCGATTCAAGTTGAGGTTCAGTTGAGCTCGTGTGTATGGCAGGTAAGACCTCTCTCGCATGCTCTCGCTCGCATGGCAGGGCAATGGCGGAACGGCAACGCAATCCAGAGAAAGTACGGTACAGCTATACACATGGGATATGCATACCTGTTGACGTTTACTTCCCCCACCCCCATTCTACGGCCCTCCTCCACTCCCAAAAGAAATTTTTTCTCTCTTTCCTTCTTTCCCTCGTTTTTTTTTTTTGACCTATGAAGAGCTTGATTCAGTTATTTAGGTGGTAGTGGCGTATATTATTGGGGAAGGGAAGGGCATCGGCGACGGTTGCGGGTGTGTGAGTGAGAGTGTGTGGGTGACTATCTAGGGCTTCTGGAAGGAAAAAAAACGAAAAACGACGGTGCTCGTGCCCTCTTCGCTTGATGTTCTACAGGGTCAAGGATCAGGGTTATGTGGAGTGAAGTCATATTAAGCGGCGAGGATATGTACGGTAGACGCTCTCAAGGGTAGGCTCCAGGGTAGGGTGGGATTGGCCACGCTGAGGACTTGGTGAGAGTGGTGGTGCGGGGAAGGTGTTATGCCGTATGTGAGCGTTTCCATCCTTTCCATCCTTTCGATCCTTTCCCTTAATTCTTACCCCCATTCCATACAACGGACGACCGGGGAACGGAGTATCTGGTAGAGTAGAGTACCTACAGCTGCGCCATGATCGCAATTGCAGTAGAGCAGGTATCCCTGTGCTGTACCTATGCGGAAGCAGCCTGTCTGTACTACGGGTGCCGGGGTAAGTCTCCAGAACTGAGGCCATGGTTGCAATAGGCCAAAGTTCTGGAGACTTACCCCGGCACCCGTAGTACTCTAGAGTAAAACGAACATGTTTCTCCTGAGGTCCACCGGCACCCCATATATGCTGTGTGTATTGAATGTAGATACTAACGCATGTATGCACCCTGATCAATAGGATAGCTTATATTACATGTACTCTCAGTAGGGGGGGTACATGCTGTGGATTGCTTATTTGTGCGATGTATTATCTGCCCACGTTCAGGCTTCGGTTTCTAGAAGGAAATCGTGGCCATCCTGGTTCATGTACTCTACATGGCGTCAAAGAGAAACGCAGCACGAAAAGAAGAAAAGAAAAAAAAAGATGCGCTTCAATCGCCCCTCCCTTCCCTCCCCAGCTTGTCCACCCATGGTACAGTTCATCTCCCTTCCATTAATTAATTAAATAATGCTGTGGTGGATATGTACTGCGGTACGTGCTACCCCAACAGGAGCAAAGGCCAAGCACCAAGCACCAAGCACCAAGGACGTTCGCCCACTGCTTGCTAGCAAGTAGCTAGCAGGCTGTAGTTAGAGTAATAGCAGTAAAAGCAAGGCAGGACAACAACCACCACAACAACAGCAGCACCTCCGCAAGAAGCTCCCCCCTTCCCCCACAAAGAAAGAAACTCCATCCACAGCCTCTGTAAAAAAAAGAAGGACGTGCAGAGAACAGAAGAAGAAGAGGGGCACGCGACGGAATGTTCTCTGCCTTACCAGGGGGGCCGGACGTTCGGCAATGATCATCGTAGCGTGGCCTTCTCACCGAGCTCACCACCCGTTCAATGGATATGTATGTAGCTTCTAGAAGTATTCCCGCGGGGAGTGTTCCTGAGTATGATATCACATTTCTGGCTCAGGGATCGTATTTTATCGCTCAGTTCGTGTTTCCTGTTCCCACCACAACCACCCCCGGGCTTCGCTCTTGGTTTTGATACCGATCTTTTTTTTTTCTTTCTTTCTTGCGCTGTTCGGCTTCCGCTTTCTGTTTTCTGCCTTTCGATGCTGTGGCCGGATCAATGTATAGGCGCCGCAAATGTCCGTTTCTTTCCTCCTCCTCCTCCTCCTCCTCCTGTTCTAATTGCTAATCCAATCAACGACGTCCGATTCGATATGACGAAGTGCGTGGGCTTTGAGGGAGAAAAAAAAAAACTTGGCCCTGTCTGCTATTGATTCTGCCTCGGCATGTATGGTAAATCGGCGTCGGTTTTTTTTCTTCCAGAAGCCCGTTGTTGTGTCGTATGTCGACGAGTCTTTTTTTGCTTTTCTCTTTGCTTTTTGCTTTTTGCTCTCACTCTTCTCACTCTTCTTCTCCACAAGCAATTCTCTTCAGTGTCTCATCCGTACCGGGGCAAGACAGCGGATATTCGCCCGCTATCACGCATGTACCTACTGCGAACATAACTATCCTTCTGAAGAAATCCTTCCTCCACCCTCCGGTACGTACAAAAATAAGTTTGTGCACCGTACTGGGGAAGCTCTTTGGCATATCACATCTAGATTCCTATCCCATGTGTGTAGAATATGATTGACGCCGTATTCTGGGTTATGATCATCGTTATTCTTATTGCATCGGGCTTTCTCTGCCTACCATCCTCTCCCGCCGTGCCCTACCCATGGAGGGTGTGCTTTCTACCGATTGGCCCGACGCCATGAAGCTTGCCGAAGGGAACTGTCCATCCATATCCATCGGACGGCTCGCTCGCCTTGTTAGCTATTGTAGTTACTAGCTAGGTATCGTACCGCAGCTAGCTACGTCGCTGTGTAACAGAACAGACCAGACAGTGGCCGGCCGCCGTCTGTACACTCGCCCGTTTACCTATCAATCCCTAGGAGCCATGTCTAAGAGTAGGGTTAACTGCAGCTCATAGAGCACTCCAGAGCAGAGTGCCTCTTTTCTCTGTCCCTGTTCGTCTCATCTCATTCGTGCGGGTAGCCGTAGATGTTGAGGTAGAGACAGGAACTCTGCGGCGTCGGGCGTAGTACCAAGGTCTCTTCTTCGGCGGTACTCTACCATACCCTACCCTGCCTTGTCCGTTTTTCTTTCCCTTCCTGCAAGCCCGTATCTAATGCGGTATACCCCGGCTCGTGTCTTTTTTCTTTTGTGCCGGTTTTGTTTTTCTTTTATCTGTACTCTACTGTTAGTCGAGACAGGCACGGAAGTTCTATCTTTGTCTCGGGTTTCCCTGAAAGCCGTTGTCATATTTTCTTTCCGCCCAATTCGGATCAGTAGATAACTATAATATGATGATACCTACTCGTAGCTTCATAGCGTTTCCGAACACGACCAATATTGCATCACATACAAAAAGGTGGATTTGGCGCTTTTTTGTATGGTATGCAATAGCAGTCGTGTCTGGAAACGTCATGAATTTACGAGTATAGCAGTCTGGATGCTAAGTAATCTACGTATATTGGTAGGTAGTACAGAAGGGAGGTTCTTCTTGTTCTTTTTTTCGTCCCTGCATGATCTGATCGGTCATATCATGTCGTTTATATCTATATATGCAGGGCGGCGGTAAAATTGAGTAGAAGTGGGGTTGGGGGGGAGGGGAAGGGGAAGGGGGGGGGGGGTGAGATACGAAACAGTGGGTTAAGGGGTTGTTTTATTTTTATTCTTATTTATTATTTATTATTTTTTTTTTTTTTTATTGTGCGGTGCGAGATGAGGTGAGGAGTACATACTTAGATGTGATATGGGGTACATACTCTAGCTGGTGTAGGTACATCCGTCACCATTGGTCTTTGGGCAACTATCATGGCCGTTATTTTCCTTGCCAAGGCTGGCGCGGTTCCCCGTAATAGTTTTTTTCTTTTTCTTTTCTATGGTTAATAGATAAGTAGCTAGTTAGTCTTGTACTCTAGTTAGCTAGTTACGGATAGATAGTTATGAGGAGGTATTTAAAATAGGACTGAACTAACGGAATAACCATCAAGAACAGGACTGCAGCTTTATGTAACGGTAGGCCAGCTAATTAACGGCGGCTGTCCTGTTCCTGAGTGATATCAAGTAATGTCTTGGTGCATTGGTGATGCATATTTCGCACAACTGCACCTGTTCCGGTGGTGGTGGTTGAGGTTAACTGATCAAGAAGATCAGCCAGCTACTAGGTACGTACGTGATTGAGTCGATGTCTTACATATGGCTTTGGGGGGGGGACGTTGATATGTTGGGATGAGATAGTTTCTAGAAAGAGGATCAGTTGAGATTGGTTTGAGTCAAATATATCACCAAAAAGCAAAAAATAGAGCATAGTTACATGTACATATGTCTTGTCCAGTACTCGGCCGTCCGGCGTCGTCATGAACTCTCAATCGTTTCAATCACTCACGCTTTCTAGTTAGCTTGCCGCCGGTCAAGCCTCTCGGTTGCAACGCCTGTAAGATTATTCATTACCAACAGTCGCACAGCAGCGCACAGTAATTAGGAAAAGAACGAGCCCAAGAAGATGTTTGTCACCCAGTGGAAGCCTGGGTGCTCTAGGTATGTAGCCCTGTACATACATGCATATATTTGTAAGTGCTGTGGCCGGAAGCTTCCTCGGGTGTACCCCACAGTTTATTTACTAGGTAAGGTAGGTTGTAGAGCAGGTAAACGATCACAACACCTGCATCGTACGTAGGACAGCATGAAAAAAGGGTTCCTCCCGAGCACCCCCGATCGTGATCTCCTTCTGTGACACAGACACGGACGATGTAGATAACTACATGATGGATTGAGGTTCCATGAAGTCACGTCTGAGTCAGGCCACAACTACATCCAACAGAAAGGCTTATCTCGTACCTGTTAAAATGACATTGACAGGGGGAGGAAGGGATAGCTCCAAATGTCATGAGGTTACTGTTGTTATTTATGAGGCGATTGGGGACTTTTCTGTATCATTTAGTTAGCTAGCGTTAGATACTTGAACCGCAAGAATGTTCCGTCGCTTTTCTTTAGGTAATGCGATTGTAAATAGGATCCTGTGTCAGTAGTTAGGAAAGCTACAGCTCAAGCCCAGCTGTAGCTACCCCAGTTAGTTTGCTAGACATTCCTGCTGAATTAATGCTGATGCACAGAAACCCTAAGCAGAATATGGGAACAATTGCGAGAGTAACGACGATGACAACGATCTTGCATGGTGAAATGAGGCGAAAGCTTGGTATTCGTTCCTGTCCGGGATGTGCAAGCCGAAATCCACTAATGGGATGTGTTACTCTAGTAGAGCTAGTAGAGTAGCCTCGTATCTCTAAGCAAATAAGATTGGAGGTTTCAATCAGAACTTAGTGCGAACCAGCTGCAGTTACAGACCAGATCGGAAACCTAAGGACCCTAAGCAAAGTCGAGAGATTGATATTTAATTAGATTATAGCCTATTCCCTACTCGTAGAGTAGTTACATGTACTTTGAGGAAACATGTAGGAGGGGGGGGGGGGGGGCTACAGTACTATAACTACTTACATGTAGCAGCTGTGCAGATCACGAGATTAGTTAATGATTCCCCCGAATCTGAAATATATTCCTTCTGGATTAATTCCTTATATTAAGAAAAGGAAAAGAAAAATAAGAATTAATTTACGTAACGCTTTTTTTTCTTCGATGTGCCTGAGCCTAATGAAAGAACCTTCTATGTATAAGGCGTCAGGGTCTCCGAGATCCTGGTTACTGGGATGCCATTGCGACTGGCCGGGCTGGCATGTCAACGCACGGAGTCGGCCAAAGCGGTTGCAGGCCAGTAGGCCAACCATCAACAAATGTTTCTCCCAAACTCCTTACAAACTGGGGAATCATCGAGAAGGCTGTCCGCATCTTAGTAGGTATGTAATCGACGATATATTGAGAGATCAATGCGCGCCTGGTGGACATGGTATGTAGTGAGAAGATAATAAAGTATGTAGAGTGGAGTAAAACTTGTAAGGACTCGGTGAATAGCATGCAATATGAGTACTAGGGACTCGAGGGCATGCAGGGATCCAAGTAGAGGAGTTTCTGGCTAGCTGGATTACCGCCAAATGCCTTTTCAGGCACTTTCCCCTGACACGAGTACCTACTCCATAGTAGATTAGTTAGAACCAGTGGGGAAAGAGGGATGCGCTGGCATATCGGATTAATTCGTATATCGGTCTTTCGATATGGAAATCAATATGATTCAATTCTCGAGCTGACTGCCTACTAAAATCAGGCTAGTTGGGTAGTTGTGCAATGACCTTACCTGCCGGAATCTACCACGACATGGTGTATGCCGCTGAGGTTCAGTAGCACTGCTAGGAAGTACATGTATGTAGTGCGGGCTAGTTGAAACTTCCCCTTAGGTCTTCCTGCTCACCAACATTTTTAGCAAGTATACTTCCACTATAAAAACCAATCAATCGAGATAGATTGTATATAACTCGCAGGTCCCTGTATATAATATTCATATTGCTTCTATGCAAAGCATTTTGGCGGTGTTGGACTATCCCCTCCTAGATCCCATGGGTTAAAGCTGTCGAATCTGTGCAGCGGGAAAACGTTCCAGATCGGGCACATTTGGCGACTTAAAAAGAGGGAAACGATTTTTAAGGGATGAACTCTAGGAGCTGCTGCAAAGAAATGACCCGTGAGGCAGTAGACGTCATATTATTGCATGCGCATGCGTTTGGTAATTGAAACCAGCTCCCTGCGTCAACGCTCATGTTAGTGACGGACGTGGCTCAACCATGTGCGAAGGACGTTGAAATAAGAAGCGGCGGGTCCAAATTGAAATCCATTGAATTTCCTCCAAGCTGATACCAACGATCAAAATCGTAAACTTTTCATTCCGCCACTTACCTCAATGATACTCGTGGTAGATCGGTTGAAGTATTATCTATTCATAATTTTTTCTCTCACGCGAAAAACTTTTTCATTTGTTCGTTACGCGGACGATCATCACATTCGATCTGAAGCGGTGTTTCGTTTTTGTAAATCTGTTTTTCATAGTCAGGGACGATTCCCCTGGAAACCAGGCGTGTACGTACTTAGCATAGGTGCTGGTATAGTAAAAAGACCCTCTAACAGTTCAAACTTCTGCTCTATTATGACCCCGTGAAGAACATCTCGTCCCGGGCACACATGGTTCGTCGTATCTACAATTGTAAGTTGAGTTTGAAATTTCTAATTGATGATCTGATCTTTTGGTATCAGCCAAGTAGGTATCTTTCCAGGCTCCCTAGACAGAAGAATATATTAATACGATACCATGAAAGTACATTGTTCCTTTTATATAATTTATAATTTAGGTTGCATACCATACCATATCTATATGTACTCACACTAGAGTACCATATGTAGAGTGCTACGCATCCCCAGTAGTAAATACTACACCGGAATTTGCTTTTGTTGCGCACATTGATATTACTCTGGAAGATCAACTCTCGCACCCTATCATCCCTGGTACACAAAATCAACCTTCATTTGTAGGCACACTATTTGTAACCGGGGATATGGCATCCTTGGCGATATGAGTGCGACTTTGCCGATCTAACCGGGAAATTTACTGAGTGCGCACCCAGGTATACGTAGCTACTCTACATGTGGTAGCTACACAGTTACAGCAGCAGCGCTGTAGTAAGACATCTGGCCTCTAGAGGATTAGTCAATGATTTTTTTTAAGTATAATACATTCCAGCAATAGTCAGCAATAGTCAGGTTTCACTGGTAGTTAGAGCAAGATAATATGTACTAGATAGCGAAGATGTACTAGTGGTTACAAGTACTTACCAGCGAAGTGATATCCCTCGACCTTCTCTCGGGAACACAGATTTATCCTGCATGAACCAATAGGGAGCGCTCATTTTTAGATTCTGTGTGAAATAAAGTTCTTTGCGGGGTAAGTATTTATGCAGTCATCCATTTACTATCTGAGACTCTTCCATCAGGTTATTGGCCATCTATTTTTACAGTGATCTCTTTTAGAGCGAAATGCATCAGCCTAGGTGTTTAGATGTGAGACCCTTTTCCCACATGGTAGTAGTGAGGAGACTTGCTGTATGAATTGACGATGTGCTCTAGTGCCATCCCGGAGCGGAGCCGGCTCGAGCTTTAGATTTGGACATAACAAGCCTAGGACCTTACGAGCCCAGGTTTGATGATATTTGTGGGCTCGAGCTTTGGGCTCGAGCCAAATACATGGATGTATGCAAGTATATCATTGACCCCTAGGCCTGTGAGTGTGAGTTGTATATGCATTTCGAAACCATCTGTGCTCGAGCTTATGTTTAGACTAGCCCAAGTATGTTCGTGAGCATACAGCGACAAGGTTACGGAACGTAACCCCGGACCACGTAGGTGGTTGATAGCCCGAAATTCCGACAAACAAATGACCTAGATTGGGGGGCCTTGCGGTTACTGGAGCCCGATCGATTTTCCATACAAATTTAGGCCGTAAGAGAACTTTGTCAACCTGGACCTGGCTTTCCTGTTGCTTTTCTGCTATCACAAATTAGATAAGGCCAAGCTTGAAACCGAGTGATATTCTGTGAACAAAATGATAATTTTAGTCAGCCAAAAATTTAAAGATCATTGTTCGAAAATCGAATGGGGGGCTTCTCTGGGTACGTATATCCCCTTTATTAACGTTTTATATGGTCTATATCATCATGAATTCTCCAATATGGCTGAGCATTGGGAATTGATGTACGTACGATCTCTATGAAAAAGCTATAGGGCGTTTCGCTGACTTTTAGACGCGGTAGACCGTTGTAATTATTTAGGATCTACTCAATATACTTGAGGATATTCAGCATATGATATTTAAGCCATATTTTTGTATCTAAGCACGAATACATGCCCCGGCGCCCACTATATATATATATATAGCTAATTAGAGAAATTAGAAAACCCGAGAGCGGAGGGAAAACTCAGCAAAAGAATTTGTTATACCTACTTCCATTCGCTATGTATATAGAAATCTCGCTGCGCCCTCCACTAATATATACGCGCGGTCGTAGAACCCCATGAAACTTCTTTTTAAACCTCACCCCCTTAGCGATAAATTCCCGTGATCTTGTATGGCTATGGCGAAAGTAATTTTTGTTAATTGTGGTACTGTATGTTGCTTGACCTAGCGGCTTATTCATGACATGTACTTGTTTCTTACCTAAGCATAGTACTTACCCATGAAACATATGGATGAGTGATTTATCATGACTTAGATTTTTTCAATCTTTTAGAGGGGAAATCCTACGTACCTGACAGTATTGTACAGCCGCATTTGAAAAGTATTGGCACCTCCGAGCCAAACTCACGAGGCAGTCCTTTCTGCTTTTCAATTCTCATATTCGAGACAATTGCCAGAGAGAGCTGCAATGTCTCTATTGCGGTCATACCTATCAATAAGTTGAGTATGCGCGAGTGCCATGGTTTTTGGTGGGCCACAATTCATGAACGACTCAATATAGTAGGGTGCCAATACTTTTCGAATGCGGCTGTACAGCGGTAAGTAATAAGTGATGGAACATAGCGATACCTGTTTTGGTAAAACGCCACCAACATTTGGTGTTTATACTCTCAGGGCGTTCCATCACTTATTACCTGTCGCTGTACTTTAGATTCACCTGCGAGTTTATCGAATCCCTAAGTCGTGTGATCAGGTCTTGCTCTTGCCATTCGAACTTCCCGCCTACACTGTTCAAGCTTGACGTAGTCATGCTTGAATTCTGTTCTTTGTATATCCTACAGGTATAACTTTATATATCGTGGGGATTTTCGGCTTCAAACTCAAAGGGTTACTAAGCTCTTATGTAGCTTTATCAGATATCAAGGTGCTTCATATCGAAGAATCAGAGGATCTGAACTAGCCATAGCCACAGTTGCAATTGAAGAAAGTCTTAGTATGGTAAACTTCACTACTTGTAAGCCGTGAGGAGTTAACTGTTTCGGATTCCATAGCTAGTAGTTTTGGTGCCGTTGCGGCCGTGCAAAAATGGTGGGACATACTCTGGTGCTGGACCTTTAGTATAGACTTGTCCAAAGGGACACATGTAGCCTTACTACAATACCAAAAAAAGGCTATGGATTCGCTGCGTTATTCCCGTTAATGTGCTAGTAATGCAGTAAGAATACAACATTGCTACGGTATTCGTTTTGTAATGCCGGTTTAATTCCGTATTATTCACTGAATCCCGTAGTCATACAGTACTGATTTCACCCCGTTTTTTCGTACTGTAATATAACCTGATAAATCGGGTTGGGCGTTTCCTGTGATACGGCTCTCCTATTCCTGTAAAATTCCCCAAACCACACTCCTGTGGGAATAAATTTTTGGGTTTTCGACAGCTTAGTTGCTGGCTAACAATGTAGATAGATGCGTGGAACGCGCGCTCCAGTGACCGTACCTAGTGTGGGTATTATGTTTTAGACTTTGGTTGCTGAGATTATTAAAACATAAACGTGTAATTGTTTTTAGTCATAGGGAGTCTCTTTAGAATTATTTATAGTTGGTCCCACTGAGATCTTCGATTTCTGGAGAGGTTGCATATCATTCAACTACTCTTGGTTTGAAATGAAAGCTTGGTATGAATAGATTGTAGTAGAATAGAGATCGAGCTCGCGCGGGACGCTTAGTATCGTGGCTTCTTGAGTTTGGTGATAAAATTATAGACGATAGTGTCGGTATTATGTTTGGAGGACGGGATAATCTGATTTATTGCAGTCGTTTGTTTATCATATATGAATGATTTAGAATAAAAACAGTTTCTGTGACTCTGGGAATCATTATGATATTTACTAGTATAGGTGATGAGTGAACCGATTCAATAAGCCGGATTATCTGGTCTAGCTCCCAATCACTAGTTGTTATTTTCTCTTTTAGAATATCTGGGGTATTCGTACTTTGAAGTTGAGATTAATTCCTGGTTTAAAGTTAGGTTTTCTTGATTTTACGTACCAATCCCTGGCCTGCCTGATCAAGTAGTCGTGAAAGAGATGCTGTGGGATAGAGCTCTCGGTCACCAATTAATTTAGCCGGAAACTGAGGTAGCTTTGGACTAACCGACGTTATTTCTTTGCAGCCTGTGCTAGTCCACAAATAAAAAGCACTCCCCGAACAATGCATTTTTTATTTATTTAATTTTAGTTAAGGAGACTTCGGTGACAATCAAGTGAACCGTAATTTCGATATGCATTATATTCGCGGTCGTTGCTCACAGATCAGCCGTAGTGGAATGAGGGTGCCGAACTTGCAATGCCATAATGACTAGATTGGTACTATTTAGAAATCTAGTTAAAGTATGTAGCTAACTCATCCAATGTGACGGTGAATCTGGTTGAGAGGGACATCATGCAGTCGATGGAATCGGATCGCCTTAGCACTTTTCTTTCCTTTCAAGGCTTTCTGCGACGGCTGTATGTAGTAGAGTAAAGCACGTTCGGGAGGGTGAAGGCGCCGTTGCCTGTCAGTGGACTTCAATGGTCAGTGCTTTTGGCTGCATGTCAGTAGCTATCAGGGCGGCTTTGTACGTACTTGGTACATCTGCGTGCTGTGTGACATTACGCCATGGGTTGAACTCTGAATGGGACTTGGCCGGAGTAAACAATGAGCCTGCACGAGTAGTGAATTGAGTAAGCATGTTTCTATCAGCAAGGCTTATACTCGTTTGATTCTATCCGGTGTCTTCCCGGAGGCAATTTGGGTTAAAATACAAAGATCCAAGTTGTGGTATGTATATACATGTGGTTATACATTATATTCTTCCCGACCCGGTGCTCCACCATAGTACTACTACATAGATCCTGTATATACAAAATCATGTACCTTGTGTTGTAGGGCCCGAGCTGCGTCACCGCCTCCTTTCCAAGCCGAGACCTACATACCTACTCCGCATCACCTCACCACTGCCCAACTACCCCCATCAACCACAGCCCACCTCCCCCCTCAGGAAAAAAACCTGCCGGAGCGCTCTCCACCATTCACACGACCAAGAACTGAACCTTGCGTACCTCCGTCGAATCAAATATCACGCCCATTTTTCCTGCATCCTCATTGCCCCTGTTGCCATCGCCAGCAGGAGCGCAGTAAAGGGTGACGACGACACCTAGTACAACAACACCTGCAAAGACCTGATTATCGCTCCCTCTTTCTTTACCACGAACAGGCCCATACCATCACTTATCCGTCACGCTTCGTCTATCTTTATACGGTCGAATAAACCGATCGTGGACATCTAAGCACCTTCTATCGACAGTCTGAAAGATTCGGGATCGTCTTAAGGGAGGCTCGGCGTCCTGTTCGCGAAACTGAGCACAGAAGGAAGGAAGGAAATAGTGTGAGAGCTAGTTGGAACTAATAACCGGCGCCTGCAAATTTCATTTATTCTAGCTTTTTTAGAGGTACCTGCAGCCGCAACTATGTCGAAGGTTATGAGATCAGTGAAGAACGTCACCAAGGGTTATTCATCAACTCAGGTGAAGGTTCGAAATGGTAAACCGAAGCTCTATTTTTTGGTATCATATATGCGTAGATAATTGACTTCTAGATATTAGCTACAAGCAATGATCCATGGGGCCCTACAGGGGCCGAGATGAGCGAGATCGCTCGTATGACTTTTGATGTGTTAGTTTACCCTTCCAGGGTCGTCGCAGGCTTTCATAGAGCACTCCATAATGTTCCTAGAGCTGATCCATAAGTTGCTACATAGAGGCACAGATTTTTTCGAGATCATGGATATGCTCGATAAACGGCTAAACGACAAAGGGAGGAATTGGAGACACGTATTGAAGGCGCTGAAAGTTCTCGATTATTGCTTGCACGAAGGCTCAGAAAATGTTGTGGTATGGGCCAAGGATAATATTTACATCATAAAGACATTGCGAGAGTTTCAGCATATCGACGAAGAGGGCAGAGATCAAGGAGTTAACGGTATGCGGTCCGGGTATAACTCCTATTTAGATATTAATTACTGACTTTAAATTCTCTAGTCCGAGTAGCTGCTAAGGAAATCACATCTCTAATTATGGACGAAGAGCGTCTGCGCGGCGAACGAAAAGACCGAAAGTCTTGGAAGTCGAGGGTTACAGGGATAGAAGATTATGCCTCATCTTCAAATGGCCACGCTCGTCCGGAATCCGACTCGCGTAGGCGTCAACAGCGGACATCCGGATCCGGTCGCGGTAGAACAGATGAGGAGGATATAGAATACCGACTTGCAATTGAAGCAAGTAAGAATCAGGCAGAAGAAGATAAACGCAAGAACGCTAATAAGCAATTATCCGACGTGGATGATGACTTGGCAAAGGCTATAAAGTTGAGTAAGGAGGAAGAGGAGCTTCGCCAGAGGGAATTAGAACAGAGCAATGCGGATCGCCTATTTGATGATGCAACGCCTACCACCACTGTTCAACAACCACAGAGCTTCCAACAGCCAATATACCCAACACAATACGAGCAACTTGGGGAGGTTGACTTTTTTGGGAATGCAGTACCTCAGCAAAACACTGGTTACTTGGCAAATGTCTACTCTCAAGGTACAGGGTTTCCTCAGCAACAGTTTGCACAGCCCACTGGATACGATCAAAATGCACAAATGCAATTTATGAATCCTATGGTCACACAACCAACTAGTTACACCAATCCGTATATTGCACCTGTGTCACTTAGTCCGCAGCCTACACAACAGCAACAAAGCTTCTTGCAGCCTGGTGATAATAACCCATACGCAAATAATCATCAAGCAGCTCAGCCTTTGCAGCCTTTGCCCACTGGATCCAACAATCCTTTTGCACCGAAGATTCAAAACAGTTTTTCCAATCAGTCACAATCAACAGGCATGCCTTCTCTAAACTTACTCCACCAGGAACAGCAACGCCAACAAGAGCAGCAAAGGCAGCAGCAGTTGTTGCAACAGCAACAGGAGCAGCAAAGGCAGCAACAACAGAGGCAGCAGCAGCAGCAATCATACCAAAACCAATCGTATCAACAGTCTTTTGCTCCATCTTCTCCGACCCCCGCCGAAAAGCCTGTCAACCCACAGCACGCGCATCTTGAGAATCTTCTTGCTGCGGGCAACGCCAATGGGCTGGATACATTTGGTAACGTTGGTGACCTTCGTATCCCGGCTCAACACACCGCTCCTAGCATGTTTGTAAACTCAGCTGGGACAAGCCGCACCGGTAGACCTATGGCTGCACAGAGCACAGGTAACAACCCGTTCTTTAGTCAACAGTTCACCGGTGTTCCGCAATCTACTGGTTTTGGAGGCTCCTTAAGCCCCCAGCCAAATAGGCTTATGCCAGCCCATACGGGACCAGCAGGAATGAATGGGTTTGGGGGATATCAACAACAACAATCAATGGGGAACCCTTATGCAGGAGGATTTGGTCAGCAGCAGCAGCCACAGAAACAGCAGGGTGGTAATCTGATTGACCTGTAAGTACGTGAGGGGAGTGGGGAAGTTGGCGAAGTCTAGTACGGCCGACGCTAGCATTTATCTAGCGTGGCTGGTCGTAATTGTAGAGCGAAAGGTTATAGAATTTGTGTGGGTCAAAGTTATTTTCTGTAATTCAGTGACTCATTATTATGGTTTTTTCTCCTCTTTTTTTTGCCCTTCTTTCCTTTTCTTCTTTTTCGTCATCAATTCGAGTCCAACCAGGCAAACGGGTAGTTAGTTTGAGTGAAGCTCGGATTGTTCGTCTGGGATTTTTTTTGTATTCCTTTTTGCTTCAGGACGAGGTCTAGTCAAAGGGAGACGGGGTGGATCAATGCTTTCGGTGTTGATAGTGTGAGAATAAATTGGAATTCTGGACACTTTTTGTCTAATATTACCATCTCCCCCCCCCCCCCCCCCCCCCCCCCCCCCTCTTTTTTGTTAGCCTCACATCTATATTTTTCTTTTTGTCTAATGGATTTTACTCTTCTGGCTCCGGGCGGTGGTGGTGCTACATGTATTCCTTCACTCCTTTTTATTTCTACTTCAATTTGTTGTTGTTGGGCTCAGTTATCCGGTCCTATAACAGCTCCGACCTCGATAGGCCTCATACTACCCGGATATATGCCATCTTTACAGAAAAGGATCCGGATTTTATGTTTCATATATATGTTTTGAAGGGCTGGGATTTATATACGCATGGTGCTGGTTAGTGTTGCTTTATTGAATAGGAAGAAGAAGGGGTTGTTCAATTGTTCTAGCAATAGGAAAGTGTTTTTCTATTAAAAGACTGTGAGCACCGCTCAGGAAAAAATCGTCACTCTGGGACTGGTAGGATTGATTCAGGGAGGAATTTTGTATCTGCATTTAAGAAAAAATAGTACTGGTGGTTTCTGTTATTTTTGCCCCGTGTAACTGGGGGTAAGTACATTTTGGTGCTTTATTTCTATCTATTTCCCCTTTCCTTCTTTAATTCGTCTATAGATCTGTAAATTCTATAAAATGAGGCCCGGCCGGGTCCAATTATTCCATTACAATAGTCAGAAAACAGGAGTTATAAAAAGCAGTCGTGAAAAATCATACGTAAATACATTACAACCATGTTATATATGGAGGAATTCCAGCAATAAAGGTGGGTACAAAACCATGATTCTTATTGATTAGCACACGCACCTTTGATTCGCGATACTCTGTTGGTATGATTATTATTTGTTTGACCACTAGCTAGTAATACAGTAGGTACAGTGGAAATGACCAAAAAAGCAAGAAACCCATAACAATATAAAGAAAAGGAAAGACCCCATAATATATCTGACCTTTAAGTCAGGGCTCCTCAGTTGTTTTTTTAAATATCAAATGAGGAAAGGATCGGCTAATCTTACAAAAATTCCAAAAAATGAGTAAGAAAGTCTGCCGTTTCTTGGAGTTATCATTACTCGCCCCTGCAGATAGCAATGAATTCATCACGGCTGACTATGAAATCGTCAGCAAGTGTTGGTGTTCGTAGTAATAAGGGAAGGGATAGTTTTGACATACTCATGCCATCGTTGTCAATATCAAACTCATCAATCATAGCCCTCAACTCCTCTTCCTCTAGTGTCTCGCCGAGCTCCTTTGCGACTCTTCGCAGGTCATCAATAGCAATTTTCGCATCCTGGCCGTCTCCTATGCCACCAGCAACACCAGCAAATAGGTCGAAGGCACGTGATATTTCTTCCAAAGGGTTTCTATCCAAGATTTTCTGCGTCATGATTGATGTGAATGAGTCTTGAGTTATAAAAAGTCTGCTAGGGGTCTGGCCCGACTGATTATGTGGAGGTTTTTGCATATTGGCAGTTACACCATGGTCTCGGAGTATATGCAGAAGCTCTGATTTAGGGACATCGAAGCCGAGAGCTTTCATTGCTACCTGTAAAGCTATGTGTTAGTATGGTAGAAAGCTCTGGATAGGTAAATGGTAAAAAGAAATAGACCTTGAGTTCGTGGTAGTCGATCATTCGGTCTTTGTCGAGGTCGAAAAGATGGAACTGAAATATGTTAGATAATATATACCAAAGCTATCCAATAACCAAAAACAAATATGATCACTTACTGCCTCATTTATTTCGGCTTTTTGCTCTTCACTCAGCTCTATTGCCCCACCGGTGTCTGTGTGCTGCTGCTGCTGCTCCCGTTCTCTCTCACGCTGCTGCTCACCGCCTCGCTGCTGGTAACCAGGGACGTTTTTTTCCCTGCCTCCCGGCCCTCCAAATAACCCGGTACCAGTCATAGCAGATGTACCAAGACCGCCACCTGTCGATGGACCTGATGGTGGAGGAGATTGCCGGTTTGCAGCACGCCGGGTACGCGTTGTTGAGGCTGGTGCTGCTGTTTGGCGACTGCCAGTACCGAGGCGATCTTGACCGGTAAACATTGATAAATTTGTGTATGGCGTTGTTGTTTTAATTTGTTGTTTTTGGCATCTACTGTTGCGGAATTTGAGAATCGTGTCGACAACTTAACGAACGCGACTGGTCAGGTGACTCGGTTCCTGAAATCGGTGAATCAATCCTAGATAGAATGTGTCACACAACAGTACCAGGATAGGTAGTTGCAGATAAGGCGATAGATCAACTTAGACATAGTACTCACCGTGGCAGAAATGTGCAGGAGGAAACAGATTGCTCTTAATATAAAAAAAAAAGGGTTGAAACAAACTAGTCAGACGACTTTAATCGAAATGTATTTATACCTACATAGCTCGGCATATTTCTGGCCCGCCGAGTAGTTTTATTCACAGGTCCGGGCCTTTGTTCGTTCTTTGCCTTGCTGTTCGATGTTCAATGGGCTGCACCTCTGACCAATAAACAGCTTGTGGTACGCAGTGGGCGCGTAGGCGTGAGTCTTAACAAAGCTACGTGTAGTGTCATGATGAGTCAGCCTACCCGTTGCTGTTCAGGATTTTTTTCTCTGGGGGTTTTGTGCGTGTGGCAACCCTTTTGTTGCTTTCTGCTTGCTCCAACACACACACCACACATCATCACCCCCGAACAACCTATATCATCTTCGTCATCTCCCTACCCTTATCCTTCCCTTCCTCTTCTCCCCCAACCCGCCTCCTCGCTCATTCCCCCATTATCACTCCTCACCCCCTCTTCTCTATACCTTTCCGGAAAGAGTGATAGCTTGACCTAAAGCGCGTCTTCATTCGCGCGAAGTCAGTTTCCAATCAGTGGATACGTGACGCAACATCCATCAATCATCAAAGGGAAAAAAAAATTCTTTAACGAAAATATTGACGACCCGCCGCAACACCTCTACCCCCCACCGGCACCATGAGTTTGTTTAGCAATAATGCCGGGGGCTCAGGTGGTTTTGGTGCGTTTGGTGCCGCCAACAATAACAACCAGCAAGCTGGAAATCCAAGCGTTTTTGGCTCAGGAGGAGCATTCGGTCAGCCCGCTGCTGCTGCCCCAGGTACGTTATTTTATTCGCTTGATTGTTTTCACGTGTTGTGCACAGCCAGGGAGATTTCGTAGTGCCTTCCAGCGACGTTTCTTGAAATGCCTCAGCGAAAGACGTGTCGTGATTGGGCGCGTCGTAATTTTCGCGCAAGGAAATAAAATGGAAGGCGGATGATGCTTGCTGGCGATGGCGATGATGAATGCTCGTTCAGTTCAAAGACGCAAGGTCGACTAATCCACCCGCTCGTGTTTCTTTCCAGGCTTTGGCAACACTGGTGGTGGGTTCGGCCAACAGAATCAAGGCGCTTTTGGTGCTGCGGCGAACACCGGTTTCGGTGCAACCACTGGAGGTACTTCTAGACATCTGTTTTTGTCATCATCGCCATCGTCGCAATCATTGTCTGCTTTTATATCTGCAAAATTTGCCTGTTCCCCTTGGCATTGCTTCGTTTACTATCCCATGACCATTAACCAAGAGGACTATCTTGCAAAGACATCGTCATTTATTAATTTTGACTGCATATCTTTGCAATACTACAATCTTCCTGCTATCAGCCTATGTCGTCACAATACTTCGCTATCGTGACGAAACTCATCTAACATTATATCCGGATCCTATTCTAACATTTCTCTCCCTTTAGGTTTTGGCGCAAATAATAACGCAGCCTCATCGCCGTTTGGCGCCGCGAAGCCCGCCTTTGGCGCTACCAACACTCCTGCAACGGGTGGAATCTTTGGCAACGCCGCCGCAAACACAAATACTGGCGGCGGATTCGGATTCGGAGCTAATCAACAGCAACAACCCTCCAACGCCTTTGGAAATAATGCAGCTACTACTGGGGGGCTTTTTGGCGGTTCGAAGCCCGCATTTGGGACAGCTACAACCACAGCTGGGACAGCCGGGGGGTTGTTTGGAGCAACTGCTGGGGCTACCGGTGGTGGTGTTTTTGGGAATGCTGGAACAAACACTGGCCTAGGCTTTGGTGCTAGTGGAAATCAGGCGCTGGTTAACGGGACTACTAACCCGCCGTACCAGGCATTTACAGAGAAGGAGGCTCAGGGAAATACCACGAACCATTTCCAGACCATCGCGTTTATGCCGGCTTATGCCAAGTACTCTCTTGAGGTAATTCTCCCGCATTATTCATTACTCGTGGAAATACTGACATAATTTAGGAACTGAGATTACAAGATTATGCCCAAGGTAGACGATATGGGAATGATTCTGGCAGCGGTGGGGGTGGGTTCGGAGGTACTGGGTTTGGGGGTACGTTTGCCAATAATACCAACACTGGGGCTTTTGGTGCAACGAATAATACTGCTACTGGTGGTGGTCTATTTGGTAACAATAACACCAACACAACTACAACGCCATTTGGAGCCCAGCCGACGAATAATGCTTTTGGAGCGAGCAATACTGCTGCGTCTGGTGGCTTATTCGGCGCCAAGCCAGCTGCTCCTAGCCTCTTTTCTGGAGCTGCCACAACTACCACCGGAGGAGGGTTGTTTGGGGCGAATAACAACACTGGAAATACGGGCGCATTTGGGAACAATGCCGCGACAACAGGATTTGGTACGAATACCAATACTGGTGGCGGTTTATTTGGTAACCAAGCCAACCAGAACAATCAACAAAAGCCTTTTGCCTTTAGTAATACTACAACTCCAGGCTTTGGTGCTGCAGCTAATACGGGAGGTGCATTCGGAGCCAATAATACTGGTGGGGGATTGTTTGGGAATAACCAAAACCAACAGCAACCTGCAACGAACACTTTTGGAGGCCAGCAACCGAATAACACATTTGGTGCTGGTGCTGCTGGAGCGTTTGGGAATACTCCTGCACAGAACCAACCAGCGACTGGGTTTGGTGGGTTTGGTCAGCAACCGCAGCAGCAACAACAGAAGCCTGCTTTCGGTGGTGGATTTGGCACCACCCAGGCGCCAAATAATACGACAGCCCAGGGTGGACTTTTTGGAAATAACCAGGCGCAAAATGCTGGTGGTTTGTTCTCCAATCAATCCAAACCCTTCGGAGCTACAACTACCACTACTCAACCGACGGGCGGTGGATTGTTTGGAAGCAACCCTACCCCACAAGCGAATACCGGCGGATTATTTGGAAACAATCAACCCGCTGGAAATACTGGTGGGGGGTTATTTGGCAATCAGCAAAATACTGGGGCAACGGGTGGTCTGTTCGGGAATAATAATGCGCCTAAGCCGGCCATTGGGAGTGGTCTTTTTGGCAATAATACACAGACATCAACACAGAATACGAATAATGGCCTTTTTAGTGGTTTGAACACAACTCTTAACACTACACCTGGGTCCCTCTTCAATAATAATCAACAACAGCAACCGCAGCAACAGCAGATGAATAACAGCCTCTTCTCAAGTGCATTTGGTGCAGGGCAACAGGGGCAGCAGCAACAACAGCTTCAGGGCCAGTTTACCACATCGATCAATGATTCTCCATATGGCCTTTCCATGATGTCTTCAATGAACAACTTCCAAGCTGCTCCGGTTGGACCGATTGCTAGCCCCCTTAGTTCAAGCATCCAGACCAAGAAAGCCGCGCTGATCCCACACTACAAGATCGCCCCTAGACAACCTTCGTTGGCCCCTCGTCTTGGTGGCAGCTTTTCGAGAAGTGGCTCTCCTTTCGCAACTTCTACATCTGGAAATACAGCTAGCAGCACGGGAACAAGTCTTTCACGTTCTTTCTCTTCAAGTAACAAGTTGCACCTTTTCGATAGCGACGATTCTGTTTTGAGTTCAGGCTCTTTCACGCCAGGCTCTGGTGCCCGTGTTGCCAGTCTTAAGAAGTTAGTCATTGATAAGAAGATTAGGGACCAAGATTTGTTTTCTGGGGGTCAGGACCTTAGGAAGGAGTCTGCGAATAACGAAGTCATGAAGGGTAACGGCACAAAGAGTATTCTGAAGAAAACTGTTAGCTTTGACGTTGCTACAAGCAAGGGAACCAATGCCGATTTCTTCAGTGCAAATGGCCAACCTTCGAGAGAGACTACCGGCCCAACACCCTCTGCTGAAGAGATGGGGTTTTTAAGAAGTCCGTCACGCAGAAGTATAGATGGCCTGTCCAATGGTGCTTCTTCTTCTAGTGCGCCAGAAGCTCAGCCTGAGTCTAGCACCGCCCTTGCCGTTGTCGAAAAGCCTGCGGAGGATAAATCTCATGGTAGCTACTGGATGGTTCCCAGTGCTCAAAAGCTCAAGGGAATGACAAAGGAGCAGCAGACGAAAGTGATTGGATTGACTATCGGACGCCGTGGATACGGCAAAATTAGATTCGATAATCCTGTCGATATCACTGATCTTGATCCCGAGGAAATCCCTGGTAAAATTGTAGTCTTTGATCTCCGGGTCTGCACAGTTTACCCCGTAGGCGTAATGGACAAGGCGCCCCCAGGATATGGTCTCAATGTTCCTGCCACAATTACCCTGGAGGATTGCTATCCTATTTCTAAGGACGAACGTGGGAAAATCAAGGATCCTGAACACCCAAGGTACAGCAGTCATATCCGCCGATTGCAAAACATCAAGGATACCGAATTTGTCGACTATCTCGCCGATGAAGGCATCTGGATTTTCAAAGTTCAACATTTTACCACGTATGGATTAGTGGATAGTGATGATGATGAGGGTGATGAGGGCGATATTACATATGATGAATCCATACTACGCGAGAGGAAAGCTGCCGAGAAAGCTACCGAAGACCTCACTCCTACTAGAAGCACAGCTTCTTCATATTTTGATCGAGAGGATAGCATGGATGCATCAGATGCGGATGCGAGTGGCATGGATACTGGAGTATTTGACGATACTTTTGATTTCAAACGGTTATCAAATGGTAGAAATGCTCGTAATGATGGATTTCCCACGTCTTTTTTAGGTGGAGATGAAACCGAAGCCACTTTCGACACTTATGACGAGGAGGAGGAAGAGGAGGAGGCCGACACTACGATGGCTGGCGAGTCTTTTTTAGGGGAAGGCTCCGTAGGTAGCGTCGAGGAAGAAGACGAGCCTGCGGAGCCTGCTTCGGAGGAGGAGTACTTGGAGGATGAGACTGCTCAAGACCTGACAGTCGTTTACGAGGAGGATGAAGAGGATGCCACAGTGGGATATACCAATCCCGCAGAATCTAGTATGATTGAAAGTGCGACAAAGGAAGTGGATTTTCATAGCAACCAAAGGGCCTTACCTCTCGGTAACGACTGGACTGAGCAGTTGAATGCAACAATCAGCCCGGTGAAGAAAAGATTTGGAGGAACGAACTTTTTTTCCCCCTCAAAGACTGAGAGAACTAGCCCAGTAAAAAAGTTGCAACCTCTGAATTATGGCGTGTTGGATTTGGCGAATGATCTTTATGGTGGCTCTTCTGATATCAACGGTGGCACAAAAAAAGAAAATGGGGTATTTTCAAGAGCGTGGGATAAAATTGAGGTATAAGCTGTCTTCGCCCTTTTGTTTTTTGTTTCCATCTTTTTGTTTTAGCATACCCCTGTAGTGATTTTAAGCAATCAAACACCAACCTCATGTCATGTAAGCTCAATGTTGAATTCCAATCACTGAAATTATTTCGCGGTTTCTATGTAGTCTCCTAAGTCTTCACGGTATCAACAAAATCGATCGTCAACTGCGAAAAGGCTTGATCTCGAAGATGAGAATGCCTTAGATCGGAGCTGGCGAAAGGCTGTAAGGCCAGCTTGGGGGCATGATGGAACACTTATTTTTGTGGGCGAGCTTGAAGGCTTGAGGCAGACTAGGAGGAAAGGCGGTGATACTGACCTCAAGGCTGCAAGGTTGAAATTTCCTGTTCAGGTTTGTTTCCCTTGCCTAGGGTTATTTATTTATGAATATTTACAAGATTTTTTTTATATATAGGATTCTGAGTCGCAGGTTGCCCCTAAGCCCTTGGAACTTCAATTCAGGGCAAGCACCATCAAGCTAGATGAGTATGGTGTCCCTGTAGCTGTATTGGATGACCGAACACTATTCCATCACTTCACGGAGCTCCCTTGGGCACAAGACGCGGCAAGTCAACATGAGAAGAGCGTCTGGGCGCTCGCCAGCGTTCTTTGGGACCCGATTGACGATGCCAACCCTGACGGCGAAAACGATCACCGGCTGAATTACATGCGCGAGAAACGTCGTAAAGAGAAATTGTCGAAATTTTTGGAAGAATTAGTTGAAGCCGATGCCGACGATCATGCGCATAAAGCTTCCACTCTTGAAGAGACTGCATTTGCCCATTTAACCGCACATCGCGTTGAACAGGCCTGCGCAGCTCTTCTAGAAGCTGGCGATTTCCGGCTCGCAACTCTACTTCCTATGGTTGGTGGTGACGCTATTTCTAGGGAGCTGATTAAGAAACAAATCAATGAGTGGCGGAAGAAGGGTGTGCTTGCAGAAATTCCGATAGCAATCAGAGCACTCTACGAGCTTTTATCTGGGAACACCTGCTTCTCCGAAGGCGTCAAAGCGCCACAGGAAGATGCTGCTCAGGAATTCTTTCTAACTCAGAAGTTTGGCCTTGACTGGAAGCGTGGGTTTGCCCTGAAGCTATGGTATGGGTGTGCGGAAGAGGATGGAATTGGTAGTGCTGTATCTGCATATGAACGAGAGATGAACCAATGGCCTGGAAACGTTCCGGCTCCACTTCCTTGGTACCACAGCATCTCTCAATCTGATAACTATGACATTCTTGATATTCTCTGGGGATTGTTGAAAATCTATGCCGACACCAAGTTTAATTTGGAGGATGCCCTTTCACCGAAAAGTATAGCCTTCAGCAATCTCAACTACAGACTTAGTTGGCAACTTAGAACAATTTTTGCACGCAAAGGAATTAGAGATTTTGATGGCGGGAAAGTACAATTTTTGGATGATGGAAGTGAAGAGTACGCGCCCGGCCCAATAGCGGACCAAGTTACCATTGATTTCGCCGGAGGTCTTGAAATTGGGGGGTTGTGGGAGTGGGCAATTTTCGTACTACTACACCTGATCGATACGGATAGTAGAGAAACTGCCATCAGAAATGTACTGGGGCGACATCTCGACGAGCTTGTGGAAGTTGAAGGGCCAGAGGTGGCAAAGAAACTTGACTTCTTGGAGAAGAATTTACTAATTCCTCAAAAATGGATTTTTGAAGCGAGAGTATGTTTATTCCCCCGGAGCTGTGTGCATTAAATGATCGAACGTTAACTGATGGTTTTGTATAGGCCCTCAAAGCTCGGCATTCTGGAGAACACCTCATTGAAGCAGAATATCTTCTCTCCGCTCAAGCGTGGAACGAAGCCCACAAAACTGTTATCGAACAAGTCGCCCCCGAAGCTATCATTTCGGGTGATCTTGAACAACTCAAGGCTATCTTGGCAAAGTTTGAAGATGTTAATTTGGTTAAAACCTGGGGCCTTGGTGGACAAGTCTATTTGGATTACATCACTCTTGTAGAATTCGTACAGGGTGGTGGATCTACGTCCAGACCGGTGGTTATAAAAACCGAACAAAAAGGCTTGCCTGCGAAGAGTGGGATCACCGATGTCGCAAAACGCCTTTTAGTCAGTTTGGGGAGCGCGGATAGGAAGCTTTTCTTACAGAACGTTGCTATCCGCGAGATGGCAGGTGTTGTTGGATCCTGGGTGCTGAAGAGTGGTAAAATGCCTATGAATGATGCTGGGAAAGTACTGGAACTCCCACTTACAGAAGATCAATATCTCAAAAAGACGATGAACCTGAGTCACGCATATTACAAGGCGAAGTTGCAGAAGGTTCTTTGAGTGGCCGAGCAATGTGGGCAGGATTGGTAGGGTTTGTGTATCTATTTTCCTTTTTGAAAGATGGAGTTTCTTGTTCAGGATGTGGTTGATAGGATCGGCATTAATTTATTTCCTTTCTCCCCGAATGTTTCGTGTATGTGGGATAGTTGCAATTTTTTATTTAGAAATTCCCCCCCCTTCCTATTTTTTACGCAATGTTATGATACCGGCCTGTAATTAAGTAGTGATATGTCTTGGTTTTCGAATTAACGTGTATTTCCCCAAAAGATTATGAGATGACGATGTTAGGATACTTGATATTTCATTTGATAGCTTGTGGACTCGACGCCTTTACTACTCGTTTCTCTATGCAGAAACGATACCACATACATATGTATCTATCCAATTATAACTTCATTGAGCCTTGAGGGTAATGGGAATGAGGCATGTATGTATATAGTGGGAAAGTGTTAGCGGTCCGTCCCCTATCCGTAATACTCTGCACATCAACTTACACCACGAGCTGCTGCGTAGTCGATATTGGTGGTCGAAATTCCTCAGCGCAGCATATCTAGGTCAGATTTTTGTTTTGCTAGCTCTACTTCCAGGTATATATGGACTCGAGAGCTAGTTGCAATTTCTTGTTTTAGCACATGCACTTAATATTCACCTCATCAAAGGTTCATATATCCAATATGACTTTATGCCACTATCTATTATAACTGAATGTTCGATAAAACTTCATGAAAATAATCCGAGATAAAAATTACGCTATTGAAAGAAAATAAATGAAGAGCATATATAAGGCAGGGGCCAAATGTCTTTTATAAACCTGAAGCCTCCATTGGTAGTATTTCGTTCCTAGCTATCCGCAAGTGTAAAAGCCCTCAATTGCAATAAAATAAAAGAGCCATCTACTTCCTGAATGCTGTCTGCACATCCTGCACCATAAATTCTAGCTCCAGGCCTTGATCCTTGTACACTGTCAACAATAACTTCTGTGCACGCTTATGTGTATCAATGTACTCGGCCTCAAGCCTATCAAAGATTTTCTCGAGTAGTCTTGTGCACAGGGCTGGGCCGTCTGAATCGCCGAAATGTTTATCCACGCGCTTTCTCAAGGTCTCAATTCCACGCTTGATTTCCTTGCCGTCGTGGTTTCCGAGGATCTTCTTGTATACAGATTTCGAATGAGAGTGTCGTGTCGAAATTTCCTCTGTACCGGATCTTTGTAGTACCTCAACTCCTTCAATAAAGTCCTATTGATTACGGAAATTAGCTATCCTCCCTGGCTTCCTTGATGGGGGTGGATTCGTACCAGAATTTTACCAAGTGGTCTCCTAATAACGGCACTGATGTAAAGACCCATATGTTCCTTGAATTCGGCATCCGCCTTTTTCTTAAAATCCACCAGGATAGAGTTGCTTCTGGTATCTACCTCCTCCAAATAATGATGCATATTTTCGATCATCATGATGTGATAGTTCAATTGCTCCTTATCTTCGGGGTCGACACTCTGACTAGCAACGGCGGGACTCTCTTTCGCAATTGCTTGAAGAGACTCGAACATAGCCTTGTTAATTTTCGCGTAACCATCATTGATCATTTCTCTAACATCCAGCTCATCATCCTGATTGGAGCTTTCGGGCGGTAACTGGTCTTCGATCTTTGCAGAGAAGCCCTATGATCAAATCCATCAGAAATTAAACCCAAGAATAAAAACTGAGACAAATCTTACCGGGAATACTTTCATAAAAGTAATAACTCCTTTCCTCTTTTTGATCTTCACCTTTGTCTCCTCGATGGCCTTGATTTGCTCATCTAAAAACCTTGAGAACAAGCCCGCCAACCGATCATGCAACTTTTGCAACGTTTTGAGCAAGTACTCTTGATTTGTCTCTTCTAGGGAATCAATTTTTTCCTCGATCGCAAATAATACCCCGGCACAGTGCACTGGATCGGTCTTTATTACCCAGTCCGATAAATTTTGTAAATCCTGTAACCAAAACGAAAATAGTTCACCCATGAGCTCAAGCATTATCCTTCCTTTAATCTTATCCTGATCAGATGGTTTTATGCCGCCCAAATCCCCTAAGCGCCGGGTTTCTGGCTTAGAATTGCTGGCCAACTCGACAAAATCCACAGGCAATTGAGATGAAAGGTGGTAAAACTCGCCGAGGAAGTTTTGTTCCCTGAATACAAGATTGTACATTTCCGTCAATGCGCCAGCGAATGCTTCGTAGGCGTGAATTTTTCCATCTTGATTTTTATCCTTGGAAAAGGATTCCCCAGTAGGTGATCGAATCTTGGCCAATGTCTGAGACCGCTTGACTGTCAACTTTCGTGCAGCAGATACAGCAACGTTATCGTTTTCCTTCTCTTGGACGGTGAAGACTGATAAAAATTAGCAATTTGGATATGAGTATGAATGAGGCTCACATACCAAGATCCGTTTCCTCCTGCGCTGGTTTTCTCGTTATCCTCTTCCAAGCAAAAATATGATCTCTGAACTCGTTCTCAAACAGTTGCTTTGCTGGCCTCATATAAAGTTTCTGTAACTCCATATATTCCTCCCGGTCCACGTCTTTTGTAAAAACTATGAGCCCGACAAATCTATATATTGATAAATACGCGCTGTCATGCCCTAATAGTTTTGGCTTAGCTGATTGGACCACCCCTGCGCCCTTGGAATGTTTTTCCAGTGCCGCAATTTCAGCCTGAAATTTGATAGCTAAGAATTGCCTCTGCCTTGCCAGAAAAGCGTTTATCTCCGCCCGGTAGCCTTCTTTCTTCTCTTGTAGAGCTCGCATCGTACCGATCCCCTCATCACTCCAAGAGCCCCTCCGTCCATTATTAACCGGGGAACTCGCAATATGGGGGTCAATAGTTGCCATTGCTTTATAGAGGGCCAATAGCGTTTCTTCGATGCCCTCAAGTGCTTGGGCGGAATCAAGGGATCCACATTTCAGAGTGTCGAGCTGTTGTGGTACAATTGATATCGTCTCCAACAGACTCTGAAGCTCCTTCTGTAAAGTCTTTTGATTGGCTGTTTGGACCTGTAGACCTTGAGACTGGTTCTCAATGTGCGATATATCGTCGTTCAAACTCTATGAATCACAACATCAGACATCATGATACGATGAGCATGAAAACAAGAGTATAACATACGGTCAATTCAACAGCATACAGAGTTAGGAGTGCATCCATCTCCTCACATTCTTTAATTGCCTTGTCAAGCAAAACAGACAGATCCTCAACCCTATCATCACCATCAGAGTGTATGATGATATTGGTCGACTCCACAGTCGCAATCTCCTTTTTAATACTCGCCTCTAGCTCATCTACTTTACCTCGTCCATCCCAATTGAACTCATGCAGCAAATCCTCTAGATCTACCGTCACACGAGATGTATCCACATCATCTAAATAAGATGATTTGGCCGATTTTCGTTTCCGCCCTTTAGTGTTGGGTGACCGTGATCTACTTCGAGGACTGCGCTCATTGGGATCCAAATTAGATCCATCAGGCGATGGTGATCTTCGGCCAGGAATATCCAAAGAGTCTTGATTCCGAGGTTGAGGGGATAAATCTCGTGGCTTCTCACGTAATGGCGCCATAATGTTATCCCTGGAAGTCAGTGTTGCTCTCCTCTCACTTTTTGGTGGCGGGTCGATTTGCATTGGGGGAATATCTCGTGATCGCGATCGCCTGTCTTCACTTTCGTCTAGTCTATCGGTTGAAGCTACATCATTCACGCTCCCTTGGTCTCTTGGAAACTTGATCTGCGGTAGCTCTGCGGGCCTTTCTGGTTCGCGAGAAGGGCCTCTTGACATTGGTGCCGGCGTGGTCGGGGTGGTTGGAGTCTGTGGCCTAAACTTTGTGTTTCCAGCAGAAAATGCTGTCGCGGCTAATCTAAACGCGGATCCCACGTCCTTATTGGATTTCTTTGATTGCAATTGGGGACGTCCTGTATGATCTGGGACAGTAGGGGACGAATCTGGCACCCTACTACTGTTACTACTATTAAAGGGCTGGTATTCCACAGGCTCCCGAGATTGATGGCTGTTGGAAGATGGGGTTCTTCGCATTCTCTCTGCTGAGGGTGCTCTGTGACCGCCCCCCTCATCCTGAGTTGAACGAGAATTCGAACGCTGACGGCCGGATCTTTGAGAACCTTCAGAGGGACGCCTTCCAGGCCCTTGGGGTGGAATAGGAGGGGGAATAGAATCATTAGATGCTATTGACCTTCCGGATGTGGTACGACCCAAAGCAAGTGGATCTGGTGCTCTCCGAGAGCTATTGGGAAGACGATCTGTAGATTGAGATGGCCGCAATACACCTACGGGAGGGGATAATCCATCCATGCCTTTCATCCCTGGAGATTGCCGCGAAGCAGATCTTGTTAGGGAGTCCATGGACTGCGCTGTTGCAAGGTTTCTAAGCAACGGGGGTGATAGACTCGTAGGCAAATTTGGTGGTGTATGCCCCCGAGATCCTTCTTCCTCTTGACGTTGCCTTACCTGCAAACTTGCAGCTCCATCAACCATTCTATCGATATCCGTCCTTTCAAACCCAATAAGGTTCGGTATTTTCCCCCCTGTATATTTTTTGAAGATCTTGAGCATTGAGGAAATAAAGAAGTCTTTCTCTTTACTCGAGTTCGCTTGCCAATAATAAGGTTTTAATATAGTAACCGTGAATCCTTTTTCATTGGGTGGCGAATAATTTTCAATCTCCTGGAGATCATCCAAATTCCATGTCTTTCCAATTTGAAACGTTCCATTGTTATTTTCTCTAGCTTTGTGCATACGAACTCTACCGGATTTCCGAACAGCAATGATTATCACACGCTCTTTCTTCTGATCGCTAGGAGCATCCGGCGGCGGTGGTGCTGATGGGGACGTAGCATCTTCGACGACCTTGCAGTGTGTGATATAGGACTCAAGAACTAGGAACGCGTAGAGTGACGAGGTTAGAGAGATGATGTTGATTCTATACTGTACTCCCGGGCAAAGATTACATACGGGAACCGTCAGTGTCCGTTCTGGAGAAGCAGGAGACAGTTATCCGCTTCTTCTCGTCTTCAAATATCTGAGCTTTTGTGACACTGCCCGCAGAGCTAGGGTGAGGGGGGGCAGCGTTAGGAGGGCGATTGCGCGGAAAGGGATCCGCCATGGTCCTCAACCCCAAAGGAAAGTAGAAGTGTCACGTTGGGGTTTCGGTGATGTACGAGCGAAAAGACTGCTAATAACGAGAGGTCAACGTGTAGGCACAGCTGTGTGTACCTGTTTCGCTGATTGACGTTGGAGGTTGAATGTACACACGGGGGAGCAAGCGTCAGCAGCTGTCGCTGGCCCAACCAAGCACCTGTAGGCGTACCTAACTCAAGTTGCAACCGTCCCAGAAGAGTTACCTATGTGCAGCAGCGACCATCAATCACTTCCATTACATGTAATTACATGTACTCTACACATGACACCCTTAACAAGACAAACGATTAAGTAGTTAAGAAATAAAATATTCAGTGTATATAACGCACTTACATATCCGATGACGGCCAGTTTGGTTCATGAGGCTTAACTAACAGGGGTTTGTTTCTTACTGTATACGGTTAGAACAGGCACGTCTCTACTAAGAGGCTGAGGGTCACGTGGAATTCTCAGGGAGCGAAAAAAAAAGTTTTGAGCATACAAATTTAGATCTGCGACAGTCACCTCAGTCTGATTTTCCTCAAACAACACCACTACCTCCCCAGTGTTGCGCCATTCAGTAACTCAACCCCGCTAACTGTTGACTAAATACCGCTGTCCTCAACACAGTACTACCAGTCATGAGCCCCAAAGAGAAGAAAAGCAAGTCGAGAAAGAGCGCTCCAGTCGCCGATGTACCTGCTCCACAGCTCCTTGCTTCCATAGGGCAATTCCTTAAAGATTCCGGTTTCAATTCTACCTTTACCATTTTCAACGCCGAATACGAATCCAAAAAGGTTGAACGTCCAGAGGTTTATCCAAGTTTGAAAGATCTTTTTGATCAATGGCAATCAAGCAAGGGGAATTCAAAGGATGAGAAGGCGAAGAGCAAGAAAAAGAAGGAGGCCAGCAAAGAAGAAGATAAGAAAGAAAGCAGCGACGATAGCGACAGCTCCTCCGAAGCCGATGATGAACGAGCCGCCGCGTCTGAGCCTGACGATTCTGACTCTGACAGCGATTCAGATTCCTCTGATGACGGGGATAAGGAGGTTAAGGATGAATCCTCAGTTACTATAAGCGGGGACGAGAAAAAATCTTCGAACAGCAGCGAGAGTGAGAAAGAGTATGAATCTCCAACCAATTGAGCTCAAGTCATGATTAAAACGAACGCTAAATTCAAAGGCGACAGCTCTAGCTCTAGTTCTAGCTCCGACTCCAGCTCCGATTCCGACTCAGATTCGAAATCAAGTTCGTCCTCAAGCTCATCCTCCTCCTCTTCCTCAGAGAGCGACAGCGACGACGACAACAAAAGTGTTGCTTCAAAGGCATCTTCCAAATCTACCTCTAGCAAGGCTTCTAAGAAGAGCCTTTCCAAAAGTGATTCTAGTTCGGACTCGGATTCCTCTGATGAGGAAGACAAGAAAAGCAAGAAGAACAAGACCACTGAGGCCAAACCCGATGAGAAGTCTCCTAGCTCCTCCAGTTCAGATTCGGACTCGAGTTCAAGCTCGGACTCAAGCTCTAGTTCAGACTCAAGTTCGGATTCTAGCTCCGATTCTAGTTCTGATTCTAGTTCAGATGCTAGCTCTGATTCAAGCTCAAGCTCGGATTCGGATTCTCCACCTGAAGACGAGAAGAAGAGCAAAAAGAAGCCGAAGAAGTCGAAACAAAAATCCGCAAAAGATCTTCCGAAGAAAGAAGAGGTTTCTGGTGACAAACGCAAACGGGGCGACAACTCTGACGAACCAGCATCCAAGAAGGCGAAATCGGAAGAGAAAGATGCAGAGTCGTAAATCTCCCCAGCTACCTTTGGACTGATATCCTTTGCTAACCTAACCTCAGTTCCAACGGCTCCAACAGCGGATCTAGTAGCAGCTCTGTCGACAACTCTACGGCCAATGAACATAATCCAAAGAAGCCTTTCCAGCGTGTTGACCCTACTAAAGTTGTATACGTGAACGAGCGTCTAAAAGATAATACTTTTGAATCTTTGGGCTTCTCGGAAAACCACTACACAATGAAGGCTCACAGGGATCTTATTGTCACAAAGGGAAAAGGGTTTACAAAGGAGAAGAATAAGGTTAGTCCCCATTATCCCAACTACAACCTCGCGAGGTAAATTATACACAGCACAAAATAGCCTTTGATCCTCAAAGGATCTTTCTGGTCGCTGCACACCTGCTTCTCACACAAGACCAATATTCCTTTTATTTTGAGACTGACATTTGTTATAGAAAAAACGGGGGTCTTATAAGGGAGGAGCCATTGATTTCACCACAAACTCGTTTAAGTTCACGGACTAAAGGCATGATATTCTGAAGGTGGATAAATCGTAATAGTGCCCGGAGTTACATTGCCAGATAAGCTGTAGGTGATAGCGGTTTGCAACTACCGTTAATTCTTTGTAAAAACGGAATGATACCAGTCATAAATACTTGTAGATACCTCGAGAGCAAAAAAAAAAAGTAAAAATTATCAGTTTATTAATCTACTTCGGTATTTACGTATAATTAACCCTAACCCATCGAAACAAAAAACTTTCGAGCTTTTAGACTTAGCCCATCCCCGATTGTTGTGCTCTATAAGGCAGGCCGTCCGAGCTGTCGATGTGACAAGATTCTCTCGAGGCAAACTGGCTTCGTTGGGTATCTAAACGCCTCATCTTTGATACGAGGGTACGTTGCCTTGCATCAAAGCTCTCGAGACATCCCCAGGAGTCTAGGCATAAGGATCTGTGAGTTTGAAAAAAGATGGTTCGTAAGCTATGTAAAGTGTCGTTTTCCTCGCACCTTCCGGCCAAACCATCATTGCCCACGATCAGTAAACTACAAGGTTCGGACTACTGACGTTTTTGAACTGGGCCATTATTGCATACACCCAAGATCATGAGCTTGGCGTATTTTTGTATGGCATGCAATATCAGTCGCGTCCACAAACGTCAGAGAAATACGAGTAGAGAGTCCAAGTGGGCCACCATGCACCATGTAACTACATGTATGGTGCGCACACTCATAAAGGTGATATGGTGGCATACGGAAGTGGAACAATTGCGGCTGCAATAGGGCCTCATGGGCCAATAAGAGGGCCCATTTCTAGCCATTCTGCTACGGATCAGTCAGGTTTGCTTTTTTGGGGGTATAAATGGTATAATACTGTTCCACTCTGTTCAGTCTTGGCGCATTTTACATACAAAAATCCACAATTTCAAAACCCTAAGGCTTTACAACCCAGACAGATATCAAAAATCTGCAAAAATAGAACTAAACTTCATCTCTTGAACTAGAGTTCTATTTTTCCGCTTTTTTTTTACCATTTTTCGTTACGGAGCCTTAGGCTTTTGAGATTTTGTCGCGATCCGCTACCTTTATGCGTAGGCGCACCATACCTCATAAATTAATCCTTGGTGTTTTCTGCCTCTTGGCCTTGGTGGGAACCGTGGGTTGCGCTGCCTCGGTGCTTTTTCGGGGGGTTGTTAGTCGCTGTACTCAAGCACCTATGTAGCCCCCAGGGACGATGACCAGAGAACCAAGTTAAGAGCCCGCCAATATTTTCAAACTCAGGACCGCGTCACCGCATATGCTCACCCACATCCAAACACTAGCAGCACCGCAATTCTGGAGAGCCTTGATTATATCCAATATCTTCCTCCTCCCAAACAATAGAAGCCGTCAGATCTCCCATACCCAGGCTATCCGCTACCCGCAAACATTTTACATACGTATCATAAACCTCCCCAATACACGCTGACGGGGCAGGCATGGCCTAATATCCATGCGGTAGACCCTACTATATTAACTGTCCTGCTCATTGACTTTACTGGGCACATGCGTCCATGAACTAACGTCTGACCGCTCACCCTCTATACACTCTCGCTAAGTAAGGTATCTATTCATAAAGGGATAAAAAAAAACTTGACCTCTGTTGCGAGGGCTAGTACTGCACGGTAACTACATCCATTTCTTCAGCCGGCCATGCTAGCATTTCTGTTTATACGAGTGCAAATGGCACAGTTAAGAATTTATGACGAGTTTCTGTCAGGATGATTCTGTGACCCCGCCCCCATATTGACCCAGCTTAATATGTTTTACCGGTATCCTAACTTCTAGACAAATTCATACTCACTCGCCTGTATCAGAGTCACTTACTCCGAAAATCATCTCTAAAATGTTGCTAACCTGCTTTCTTTCTATTACAATTAGTTGTGATATATCGGTAGAAATTGACGTGACGGGAAATGAAAATAAGGACGGAATCCTCCATTGGTGGTTTAACTCTTCTTGCGTGCGGACATCCACTCGTTGATATTAGTAGACACCAATCAAATAAACGCGACAGGCCTATTTGTGCCAAGACCCACTAACTAATTGAGACTAACCAAATGGATACAAAATAGTAGATACAAACCAAGTCGATACAGCTAACTACATGTACTCCAACCTACTCTGCAAACGGTTTCTCGAACATCGGTCGCTCGAACTATAGATAACGTAATCTTAACACCATTGTGCTCACAAAATGAGCTCCGCGGCCACCGCTGTTGAAGCGCTATCCGGAAGGCGGTGTTTGCGAATGGGTTGGAGGTGTATCGGAAACTGGGTTAGCGAGTTGCGATGGATACTTGGGGGTGTGTCGGGTTGCGATGGATAGTTGGGTGAACTTAGGGATATTCTCTTAGTATATGTTTAAAAAGATACTAGTAGATACGAAGAAGGGAGCTACAGTCGGATCCCCCTATAAGGTTACCTACTATAAGAATAATCGCTCTATAAGGGTAAGTGTTTTAGGTCCTTACTGGGCTTTGTAGGTACAAATTTGCTCTTACTATAAGGGTAACATCTCTATAAGGGTACTAAATTTCGGTCCCGATGTACCCTTATAGGGAGACTCGACTGTACTTTTAAGTTTTCCATTACAATCATGGCCTATCACTCGACCCACGCCTCCGGAATTTACGGGGAAACGGGCAGCTTAATTTACTCCGAGGTCTAGAGCTATTATAGCAATCCCCAGAGGTTAACACCTATTGAACTCCATATTTCCAGCAGTATTTAATTGTGTCCGCATCTGGCACTCACCCGGGTTGACGCGAATAACCAGATAATCCTTTGATAGGTTGCGCGGCAGATTTCGGACTAAGACTCCGGGTATATTGACTGTTAATCCTCTTACCTCGGGTGTCGTTGAAAGATTCTGCGTCCTTAATTCGGTCTGTCATGGTCAAGGATTTGGTAGGCTATGTACAGTACTGCAAGCTGCTGTACAGGCCCATTCCCAGTCTTTATTCACCCCTATGGCCACGGTCGTATCCAAGACTCGATAATCAGCGTGGCTTACTTAGCCGGGCCCGCGGGGAAACACAGCCAACCAAGGTGCCAAGAAAGCCAAGCAAATCGAGTGACTCGTGGTGACCTATAGATGATGGTGGGATTCTCAATGACAGCAAGGTGTTACGTGTTCTATATTTTTAGGGGTATTAATAATGGAAGACCAATAAGACTGGACATCAACTAATTCGTAGAGCGTAAAGTATCGCTACTATTAGGTTATTTTCCCTCAAGAGTTTCGTCTATATGCAGAAGACAGTAGTGTACCCCACCCCTAGCGCTCAAGATAATCGTTTAGGCATTAGCTTACAAACAACAAATAAACAGTTGAGATGACTAGAACAAGAGCAAATTAAGTGAATAGGCGTTCTAAGATATCTAACTTCACAGCGACATCTGACTTTTCCGTGAGATACGTTACCACATGAAGACATGTACCGTGTATACCCCCAATATAACTATGTGAATAAAGGCTCAAATTTTGTAGAGAATTCAAAACTTAATATTTCGATATAACTTGGAACTAGGTATCAACTTCAAAAATCCGCATCCGTATCCATGCATACCGGCAATATAGCCGGCAGCCTGGCCATCTGTCCCAGTGCAACCTTGAACTGCATCTCTGTGTTCGCCAAGAAATCCTCTAGGTTCCCAACAGACGCTCTTACGACCTCCTTTCACAGCAGTGTCATTAGTCCCCGGTCAGCCCCACACAATCGGGAGAGGGTGAAACTCACTCTCATCTGCCACACTCCAACCAGTACCGCAATAAGCTTGGATACCGGTGAAATAGCTTCAGGGACTTTGTATCCCTCGCTGCGACTGAGTAGACACACGTGCCCGCCACCATACTGCATGAACAGTCCACGACACTCGAGCCCTATCAATACAATTATGAGTGAACTCTCCTTTCCTCTAATCTGGAAAGAAGGCAATCGGTAGCTTACCTGCCGTCAAAAAACCCACGCACCGAAACCCCTCTAGTGCCGTTGTCACATGTCGCACTTCTGTCTCTAGGCCCCGCAGTTGATCGTGCAAGACTTTAACTAGCTTGAGCGAATCAGATGCCCATTTCTTGTATTCATAGTCCTTGCTATCCTCTACTGCGCCATATTCGAGACGGTTGTGTGTAATGAGGCCGTCATATCGATTGCCAATGCATTTACGAGTTGTGGTTGGGGGGTGGGGGTTCTTGCGGGTTGTATTTGAGAGCGATTGGGACTCGGTGCTGCAAGGGTTTTGGGTTAGTATGTGAGATAATAGAAGAGGAAGTGAGAGGGAATACCGTTTAACAGAGATGTTGGGGATGTGCTGGAAGCAACGGTCGAAAATAGGGCCCCAGACGTTGATCTGGAACCATGCTTCTAGGTTATCGTTGCCCGACACAAGACTATGCTCGTAAAGAATGACGCTGGGGCGGTGTTAGTGGTAGGGAAGGTAGCGCAGGGAGGAGTGATAAACGAACAGAGAGGACAAAGCCGAATGCACCCATGCTTGGTCGCCGTGCTTCTCGAGCGAGTAAGTCTTGTCTGGGGATATGTAAGGTGTAGAGATAAGCAGATGACGAAGCTCAGACGTATTTTTGGCCTGCGCCAATGATTAGTTAAAACTATAGTCGACTGTAGCTACAATGTATCTTACATCGGCAAACTTGTACATGAACGATCTTAAAGAATCATCGACTGCGGGCAACGGTAGAAGCCGGGAAACAATGATGCCCCATTCCTCATCGTCGAACAAACGCTTGATATTTGGGTCCTCCACATCTAATATGTACGAATGTGCGTACGACTCTCGTGGAACCTGTCCAACCCGTCTAGCCTCATCCGACTGCGATACCACCCACGAAAAGAGGACATCCTCTACGGATCGGCCCGTAGGGAGATTCCACCTGCGGTCTGCTGATAGTGATTCGTGTTTTTGCTCGTGAAGGCTCAGAGGCTTGGAGTTAGGACTCCTTATATCTGGTGATGACGGCTCGTATGCTGGTGGTGGTAGTTGTGGCTGTGGTGGGTCAGGTATGCCGGACTACAAATATTAGTAACCTTGAACAGGGAAAAGCGAGAAGAGGAGAAAACGAACTTTTCCGCTATGCTTTTGCGTCTTGGCCTTAGGTTTTGCGGCCTTGCTGCCATTCGATACTTCAGATACCTGCCCACGCTGCCTCAAGATCAGCTAGCATAACCACCACACTCACTGGGATTGATAGCCGTAGAGGCAAGTGCAACAAACTCAGACCAACCGAGCCAGATCAGGGTCATCTGAGGGCAAAGCCCAGCTCAGATAGACCGCGCAGGCAGGGCCATCTGTGGTCCTTCGAAAGGCCTTAACTCCAGATCGTTCAATCGCTCGCTCGACCGACCGAGCCAGATCAATGTCTGTCTGAGGGGCAATGCTCAACCCAGACGGACTTTGCGGGCAAGGCCGTAACCTCCAAACCGACCGAGCCAGATCAGGGCCAGCTGGTGAGACAGAGCTCAATCCAGACTAACCGAGCAGGCAGGGCCGGTAGGACATCATTCTTCGGGCGGGATAACGATATCGACCGGTCGAGCCATCAAGGCCAGCTGGTGAGATAGAACTCAACACAGGTTGGCCGAGCAGACAGGGCCGGTCGAGTATCCGTTCCTCAGACGGTATACCGATTGAGCGAGATCGATCTGGTATGCCAATTTATCGAGAGTGGCCACATCCGAGCCCCAGCGTAGATATGGTGGCTATCCTAACCACAAAACCGAATCCTAGGAGCCAACAGGTACATACTTGCTTGTACTTATTCCTCGCTACCACGGCAGCCTTAGCGCGCTGTGGATCTTTGTCTGCATTGATGATGCGGAGAAGTTCTCGATGCCACATCTCCTGACATGAAACACGGGCGGCTTCGTCGCCGCCCCAGAAGTCCGTGAAGCTCCATAAGGAGTAGTCGGTCTCGTCGAGATAGGTTCGGCAGCGGGTTCGAAGCGCGGCCGTCTCGGGGTTCTTGTATCTCGGCGGTCGGCGCTTTGGTTTTACGGGCGTTGATGGTGCAGAGGGGGGTGATGCGAGGGGTGTTCGAGCTGGGCTGGTGGTTGTGGACGCCATGCAGAGATAGGCGAGGTGAGGTGTGGATGCGATGATGTTCAAGTGGTGTATTACTAAGCGAGAGATGGTTTGGGAATGTGCCAAGACATTAAACTTGTAATATGGTCTTGGCAATCTCGCTGAACCAGTTTCTCAACAAGATTGAACATGAATGCCGGCAGATAGATACTCAAGTCTTCAAGGTATCGGATTATATCTCGAATAGAAGAAGTTGAAGAAATACCACGGGATTACAAAAAGAAACAAATAAACATAATAGTTCGTGTTAGCCTATTACTATTGTCGGAAATAACAATTCTGCACTTTTGTGTAAAAGAATATGTGCTCTTGAGTAAGCTTAAGAACTAGAGTACACATGTTCCATTGTACTCGCACGTCAATTATGTATTTGCCCAACCAGCAAAACACACCAAAAATCGAGGTTTTCAACAACTCATAAAAAGTCCCACACCTAAACCAAAATATCAACGACCAAGTATACCGCAAAAGTTGGAGCGTTGCACCCGGGTGTTAAATAAGATCCTGGTAAGTTTCTCTCACCAAAAACTGAAGGATTCGCCACAGTTCGAGCAAAAATTGGTGCTTTTTACATACCAGGATCTTCTCTAACGCCCAGGTGCAACGCTCCAAATCTTGCGGTAGTATAATTTTGATAAAGGAGGTCCATGCTTCAAATTCTTGGCCAAATTGAGATACTGGTAAAGGTGCCATAAAAGGACCCTTTTAGACACATTTCACCTTCAGTGCTTGTTCTTTGTAGATATGACCTAAAAGTGGCCTGTAGAGTCTTTCAGGTGTCTAGATAGAAGACACATAATTTCAGGGGAGATGGGAAAGCTCTCTGGATTCTGTGTGGGTTTTGCTGGTTGCGCAAATACATACTTGATATGCGAGTACAGGTATGTAGCTACCAGGTGCAGGGTTATATAGGTAAAATGGGTATAAAAATGACTGTGCTCTAGATACATGTTTCTACGAGTCAGTCGTGGATGATAGCCCTTTGGTGTCGACTTTTTCTCGATTGATGTACTACATGTACGTAAGGATCTCATCTACAATGTCGCCCAGGCCTGGCTGCTATTAGCTGCGCACGGATTCCACACATTTAGATCTGCCCATCTCCGCCTCAACGGATCTCTGGAATGCACCTCAGGACTTGACCTATCAATTACAGCTTAATACCTTTATCCCAAATTACGTGTACTCTACATAGTTACAACACTGAGGGTTGAACGTGAAAACAGAAGGCGATATTTCACATAGGGCCCCGTGACCAACTCAGAGCTGGAGTTATAAACTGCGTCATAAACTCGGACTGTCATAAACTGCTGATTTTAACTGAAAACTGTCATAAACTCAGACTCAATTTTCTAATTTTGACCACCCAAATTACCCTAACCCACCCTAAATACCAATTTTTGCTCTAAAATTACCCTAGCCCACTCCCAAAATAGCTGTTGAGTTTATGACCATGACACCCAGGTTTTCGACAGCCAGTTTTTAACCAGTTTAAAACTGTCTGTCATACATTCAGTTTAAAACTCCCGAGTTTCTCACGGGGCTCTAATTTCACACTTAGAAAACGGTATTTTCCTTACTAACCAGGCAACACCTTACCAAACCCTAAGTCTCTTCTCAGTGTGGGTACCTAAACCTTAAGTCCTATAACCTTTACTAGCAGGTTTCGTGTATATTAGGTGTTGAAACTACATGTATATACCCAGCACTCGTAATTGCGGGGTGCTGCAAACACATTGAGGAGAACATCTAGGTATTGTATGCGGGCCAAGTTTAAATTTTATAGGTAATAGTCAGAACAGATGTAATCCAACCGTTCCCGGCCGCTCGCTCGAGATATATATCAGAACTGTAGGTACATGTACTCTGGCACTTGCACAGGCGCCTCCAAACTACTTACCCGCTGCATCCCCAGAGCCATTTGGAATTCCATGCGCTAAAGTATGTACTCTACATAATCCTGACAACAGTCCAAGTAGTCCTTACGAATCGCAGCCCGGAGGAAACCCCAGCGGAGACATGAACATCAACCCCTTGCTCCCCACACCTTGTGTCTCGAACCTGCGGACCTGGAATACACTTAACTTCTAGAAGTAGAAAAGACACCCCAATACCCAGGAATGGGCGCTACTACCGAGGGTTTTGGGATTGAGACACACTTTTGAGACTCTATTATGGCTTATGTGACCCCTCCAATTCTCGCCGGTGTTCGGGATCGGGGTTTACAACATCAATCTCACCAATAATAGTCACCATCACCAGCTGAAGGTTTCCCCTCTGCAACCTCTGCAAGGATGATCTGATTTCGGCGCCACGGATGTCACGGCCGTCGGTCGGTATCTCAATCCATGGTATCATTGGTATGGGAGGGACCAGCCGAGTAAGATGGTTGAGATTCCTGAATTGCTGTCGGGACACCCCGCTAGGTGGGATGCTGCTGCATGTATCACGTCAAAATGTCTGTCCGAAATGGTTTGGTTTCGATATGCCGTTCCTGTTGTTTGGGGCGGCGCCCCACCGTGGGGCACCTTTTCCCTTCTCCCCAAGATAAGGGTCCAGAACCAACTAACCATAACATGTTGGTATGCAGGTTTAAAACGACAGGATGTAGCACACCGGTTTTTTTTATCATTGCGACTATTCTATGATTGGGATTATTTTTATATGACTTAGTTACGTATATCCTAACGACGTGCAGCGCTTGTATTTAAGGGTCCCTGTTTACTCTGTCTCCTCGCTTTGAATATCAGTCGGACATTCCCACTTCCATTCGCTGTCAGGCCTTTCTTCCTCCACTCCCACAGTCAAATCCTTCCCACGTCAACGCGGACTTATCCCTACCACCAATCAATCTTCATCAGAGAGGAATAAACATACGAAAGCATCTTGTGAATATCATCGAATCACCGTACACGGTCACCCGCCAATCCAACTAGACCGGATATATCGCGCTAGTCGAGTCTGCCAAGAACCTCTCCCTCTGTTATTTTAACGACACTCGTCCCCCCCAAACCAAAGCTGCCAAACCGACCCCTCTTCATCCTTCAACAGACACCATGAGCAACGATCCTAGTAAGTTTTTTGGTCTTCAATAATTCACAACTATTTCCAGTTGATTAACAACCTTTTCACAGGCATCTTCCGCTTCACCGACGGCGACACAATCGATTCGCTTATCCACCGTAATAAGGAGTGGTCTCAGCGTCTCTCTGCTCTCCGACCTGCTCTCTTTCCAGCTCTCGCCAACGCGCAGCATCCCCAAATCCTATGGATCGGATGCAGTGATTCCCGGGTTCCGGAGACCACAGTTCTAGATCTCCTACCCGGAGAGGTTTTTGTTCACCGGAACATTGCCAACATCCTTCCCACAGGTGATTTGAGCTCTCTTAGCGTCATCCAGTATGCCGTTGAGGTCTTGCAGGTTTGTTTCCCCATCACTTTTTTTTTGTTGAGCTTTTTTTTCGTGCACAGTGATCACTGACATGCTATGACTCATAGGTCAAGCACATTATTGTTTGCGGACATTACGGCTGTGGTGGTGTTATGGCCGCTCTGGGCAACAAGAGATACGGTCTGATCGATCACTGGTTGCAAAATCTCCGCGACATTCGCGTCGCTAACAAGGAGGAGTTGGCCGCCATCTCGGACCCGGTTAAGCGTGTCGAGCGCCTTGTCGAACTTAACGTTGTGGCCGGAGTAAACTCTATTAAGCGCAACGAGAGTGTCATCGAGGCTATGGAGGAGCGAGGACTCGAGGTGCATGGATTCGTCTATGATGTGGCTCACGGGACCTGTGGTGTCTTGGAAGTGCCGGCTGATCCAAACACGGATGTCTACTGCTACAAATGAGTAGACACCGGGTTTTGTAAGACATAGAAGCAGAAACCTTCTGCGGAGAGGGTTATTTCCTTTTCCTTTTCCTTTTTTTTTTCCTTCTTATTTTTTTCCCACTGCCATGGCTGTATGGCTAGGTTGGCGCGATGAGTTGTTTTGTATCCGTTTAGGAGTCGCTTCTTTTTTTTTTGTCGTCTCTGGGGTTGTATTTTCATATGGGTTTGGGTTTCTTTTTGGTTCGATGGCTTGGATAGGCTTTATTTTTTTTTCCCCCTTCAAGGCCGTAAAGTAGTACTCTATAGCAGGTTAGAATCACTATGCCTAGAATTCAACATGTTTCGAGAAAAAATTCCACGTGCTTGTTTATTTTTTTTGTCTCATATCTTCGATGTGCCATGATGCAGCCACCCGATCATCTTGAGTGACCAAGCAATAGTAGAAGCCGTAGAAGAAAGCAAAGAAAAAGGAAGATGGACATGCTATGTAGTCACAAAGAAGGGAGGAAGAAGAAGAGTTGTTGGAATAAAGTATGAGAAGGCTGAGGCATTTACCAAGTCCTCGGATACGCATAACATCGTATGACTTTTTTCTCTGAAACTGGAACCCTAACCCTCATGTTAGGGGTGGTTTGATCCGCCATGAAGCTTAAGTTGGAATAGTAAACACCGGGAAGGGCGCTATCAGCATGGTAGATCGACGGTCTTGGGTGGGAAATGATCGAAAGACAACACAAATGAGGGCTCGGACTAGAGGTGGGAAAATAGAAACAAAGTTTGGTGAACAGACATGTTTCAGCTAACTGGCTCAGGGGGGTATTGAGGTAAGTCACGACCAAGTTTGATGTTTCGGTCTTAAATTGTTTACAAGACATAGCGTCGGACTCTAGGTGTCGAAATCCATGTCGAGAATTCGTAGAGAACTAGGGGCGACGTGTTCTTGCTAGGAATTTACAGTGAACTCGCCGACATCACAGTAGACGTTTGAATCATTTACTTTCAATATTGGCCCCCACTCACGCAGGTGGTTAGAGAGATCTACGTTGTAGCCGGTTTCTATATTCCTTGGGCCGGCCGGTTTCTCCGCCACTATCAATATATTTAGATGGGAGATATCAGGGTAAAATGTATCGGTGAAAGATGCCCATCCATCTAGCTACGTGGGTAATTTACTTATCCAAATCTATTACTTTGTTCTGCTATGATCTGGCGCCCATTCTTTACTAGGGCTCGCTACGCCAGTGGCAGCGGTGAATAGGTTAATATATTGATCTGTGGGGAAATTTAAATGGGGCTACATACATCTACATAGAGTACATACATGTAGTATGAATGTAGGTACTACTACTACGATATAACCTAAGCTTAAGCTTCTCACTACATGATATCTTTTTATACGCAGATAAGCCAGGTCAAGCATCCAACACCATTATCACCGGTCCTAGCAAATCAGCCCATTTTTTTCCAATCCAGGGCAACTCATCATGCTACATCACTCGACAGCAACCTTCTTATTCTTGTTGTTGTTCTTATCCCTATCCCTCCACACACACACACAAACACACACATGTTCAATAAAAACCCTTGCCTCCTGCATACCACAGGAATGGCATAACTCTGCGGGGTCCGATTCATTGCTCCCCAGCCCATTCAGAAAAAAGTCTATTATATGGATCGGTCGATATAAACAACCACTTCTAGCTATCAACGAACGATATTATGATTTAGACCCTCATATTCTGGGGTCTATCTCAGGAAGGATCCGCCAAGTAACGTGTACCTACATGCACAGTGGGGCATCAATATCATAGAGTAGACCCCCAACATTCTCACCCCTTGCGTGCATTGCGCTGGCGGTACTCTAGCTCCCCACTACCGGCAGCCAGCGGCAGTAGCTCAAAGGGACACGGGGTCGCCTGTCGGCAGGTAGGAGAGTAAGGAAGTGATTGAGACGATCGATTCTGTGTATATACTGGGGAGGGGGGGTGGTTGAAGAAGGCATGCCAAGACTGGTAAGTCCAGTCGGGAGATTCTACGGCGCCGGAAGAATAGGGTGACATGAAGGCTCGAGTAGGAATCGACGCGATGGGTATAGGCTCGATCGGGGAGTTTTTTATGCTACATACCAGGGAGGGGAGATAGAGCTCAATGATTCCTAGTAGAGGAGGGGGGGAGGTCGGTTGTCCGCCCTCTGAATGCTTTACTCAGAAACCCCATGGGACATCGAGTGATACTAGATGAGTGGTGCCACATAGCCGGGTGCGGTACTTCGCTGCGGTAGGTCATTGGGGATACACCGGCACCTAAACCTCGGCCGGGGAAAAGGATGGGGAATGATTATGCGCATGCGCGGTACTGGTTACATGTATTCAGTTGAATATATTTCTTTTATAATCCGTATTCAAAAACGCATATTTCGGGTTTCTCGTGATTATAAATTTGTAGCTGTCAGTCGACAGAATCGCTATCTTGGAAAAAGGAAACAAAATAGGTAAGAGAAACAGGGATCCGGACAGAGCCGCGCCAATTTTCGAATTTCTCCGCAAAGTTTTTTTTTCTTCTACCTGGAACTTGGGTCATAAGAGTGCATAAACGTAAACGTACTGGCATCAAGGTGTCTAGTGGTACCAGAAAGAGGCATATATATGCATATATCTAGAACTAGAGCACACACGGTTGTGAGTATATTTGTAATAAGTTGTGGCCAAATCCTAGACCCAAGCACAGCCCGGCAGGACTTGGCCATTTGGACTGATATCAGAAAGCCTTTCTGTACGTGTGTCCTGCTAAGTGGCGAGAAGAAAAAAAAGTACCTTCCCTTCGTATTGCACGATTTCCTCTCTAAATCTCGTACTCAAATCTCAATACTAGATCCTAAAGTCTCTAGCTTTGGCTTGCTTCTCTTTGTGGTGGCGGACTAAAGCAATGGCTGTGCACCTTGGCCATCTAGCAGTTGGGCCTTTACTCCTCAACCTTTATCGCCTAAATTGACTCATTCTGGCTGCTCTGATGACCTCTAAGTGTAGCTATGGCCTAGTGCTCAAGGCATAGCTAAAGACCACAGAGAAAGTCCGGAGCCTCGGTTTTTTCTAAAACTCCATAATACCTGGATTTATGTGTTAAATCCGCGTACGGGCACAGGTACAGAACATTCCCCGAGTGTCCTCCGAGCCCCATATCGGAAGCTATGTCTCAACTTGGATGAGTATGAGTACTGTTTAAGTATGCCGAGTCTTACAGTGAATAGAAGGCTGGGCACAGGAATAATGCGTTACCGCAACTCATTGTAAGCTTGCGGTATTTAAACCGTATTTAACAAGAAAATCGATCCCATAAACCGACGATATCAAATATACCCTTGGGTCATACTTGACCTGATATATCGCTGTAAGCCTGTTGAATTATAACGCAGGTCACAAAGATTCCTCTTCAAATGCGGCCTTGGTCTGGTCTGGTATGGTGATTTCGCACCGTTATCCGATACCGTATTTGCTTCACAGAGTGTCACTCTGCAGGTCTCCGCACTTTGATCACCAACCTCGAAGCACAAAACTGCAGATATTAAATTGAGCTGAACGTTGGACACATCATAGGCTCCCTGCACCGTTAGGACACACAGAAATCATCATCGATGGGTGCAAGGACCCTCCCACAGCTTGTACAAGCGGATATAAACCTCCGATCTACGAGAGTATCTCGGAGACTTGGTAGGTGCGTGCGTGGGGCTGGGTCAGGATCCTCATTTGCATATTACGGGCTCCTGCAGTTCCTGATACCTTCTTCCCTTCTCTTAAGATCCCCATGTTGCTGGACCCACGATATGTAGCTATATTGTTGTTCTAACAGTTACGCAAACCCCATTTTCTGGTCGATAACGGTTTCCCGACGCACTGTGCCAGAGGTGCCAGAAAAATAACAATGCAAATGAGTAGATATATGCTGGTAGCCTAGCTGGCAGATAAAGCACCGACAAATGCGGTCGTCCCAGGATATGGGTGGGCACATACTCTACGAGTTTATTTGTTTTTTGTGCCAGTCGTGCGTGTTCGTACTTTGCTGTTGGCTGCCGCCGACGTAAATTGACTCCTGTGATACTTGTCGGGTTCAGTGAGCCAGAAACGGTCGAGGCGAGATGCAGCTCAAGTGAATGATCGATATTCCATCTTTTGAGAAGGAGAACAGTTGTGTTCATATGCTGGTGCGAAAAGCGAGACGAGACAAGGGTTTCAAGACTTTGATTGGCTCTGCACGTAACAAGCGGGAAGCGAACCTTATTTTGTGGAAACATGGGTTAGCGTCACAGACTATCAATCGCGTTTCGCGCTTGTTGACAAGTGACTGCTTCTTTCGCGGCGCAGCCCTAAAGCCTAATCGCCAAGACCCACCTCAACCCTCCATTCCCACAATCGCGAAAGCCTGGCCGACAATTTTACAACACCAACGACAACACATCGCCAAATTATCAACTCCAGTTCCACCAAACAAAAAAACCACCAATAATCAGCAAAAATGGGTCGTCTTCACTCCAACGGAAAGGGTATCTCTGCCTCCGCCATCCCCTACTCTAGGACCCGCCCCACCTGGTTCGTTCAGCTCCCAATTTCACGAGATTATCCTCGGCGAGAAAAAAGGACGAAATTACTAACACAGGAACAGGCTCAAGACTAGTCCCGAGCAGGTCGTGGAGCAGATCTGCAAGCTCGCCAAGAAGGGTGCCACCCCTTCGCAGATTGGTGTTGTCCTCCGTGATTCCCACGGAATTGCCCAGGTCAAGGTTGTTACTGGTACGGTTTCTACAGAGCTTCAATCCCTCTATACGAGTAGTTTGATTCGCTAACACCCACTTTAGGTAACAAGATCCTCCGTATCTTGAAAGGAAACGGTATAGCGCCTCCATGAACTCCTTTCCCCCCACCCTCATCACCCTTCCAAGGGCGCAAACTCAAAAACCCCCAATTCAGTTTTGCCTCTGCTTGGTCATTGTGACTGACAGAGTGATATTTTTTACAAAAAAAAGGCCTCGCCCCCGAGATCCCAGAGGACTTGTACATGTTGATCAAGAAGGCCGTCGCCGTCCGAAAGCACCTTGAGCGCAACCGCAAGGACAAGGACTCCAAGTTCCGTCTCATTCTCATCGAGTCCAGGATCCACCGTCTTTCCCGCTACTACAAGACCGTCGGTGTCTTGCCCCCTGTCTGGAAATAGTTTGTTACCCCCCCGGCTTTTGCTTGTATATTTGTTTGATGGTGGTGTGCTGACGGTTTTTCTTCTTTACTTCTACAGCGAGTCCGCCACTGCTTCCGCCCTTGTTGCTTAAGCGTAACGTTGTGGTAATGGGCGTATTTGGTTGGGAACAAAAAACTGGATATTAAAAATAAAAATAACAATCAACAAAAAGCTCTTTTTTCCTTCCTTTTTCTTCAACTCATGCAGCTAAACGGAGTTACTTGTGACGTTTTTCTATAGTGGGACGGGATAGGGAATGGCATTTTCTGGTTTCATCTTGAAAATTATGGTCCACTAAACTGTGAGCATTGTGGTCAGTACTTTGACGGATATTGAGGATCATAAAACATGTGACCGGGCGTATTGAGAATGGGTGGAAGACGCGTAAATCACGGCTGTAAGCATGTGGAGACACTTTTCATTGTTTTGAAGACACATCGAAAAGGACATCGTGGTCCCAGGATAAATAGCGCGATGAGTGGTCTCCATCGCCAACATCACCCTAGCCCATCACCAAACCACATTGTAGCTACTGCTCTGTAATAAGTTCTCTGAGGTATCTATCAATGATGATACTAAATATATCAAACCTGGACATATGAAATCTTTTCATTCCACTTATAAATATCATCCAACTCTGTCCATAACCCCGATTCTGTCACGAGTGCGCCAATAGAACACGAATCCAAGTCTACAAAAGTGTCCTATTTTTTAATGGGCATATTACCTGTAAAGAAATACGGACTCGAGAGTATGTGCTATCCAAATCATTGACAACCAGGGCGTCACAAGCCATCACTCCCCCACCGCCAAGCCTCGAACCAGAACTGAGGCTAAGAAAAATTAGATCCCGGCGCGTCCGTGCATGTTCACAGGAAAAATTACACCACCGACCGCTCCCTTCACAACTGCGACTGTAACTGACTGCGACTACTACTACACCCACCATTGCCATAACCAGAACCAAAAATAGCTATCTTTAGACAACTAATTCACCACCAAACACTGCAAACATGAGGGGAAAGCGATCAAAAGCATACCGCAAGCTCATGTCGCAGTACCAGATGAGTTTCGGCTTCCGAGAGCCCTACCAAGTTCTAGGTGAGGCTCAATTGAGCCCTGATTTGCAGGTGTTGTTCTGCTTGGATACTGACTGACTCGGCTTTCTTTGTGGATTAGTGGATGCGGAGATTGTCAAAGACGCTACAAAATCTAAAATGGACCTTGCTGGTGGTCTCGAACGGACCCTCCACGGCCAAACGAAACCAAGTACACCCCCCCCCCCCCCTCCAAAAAAAAAAAAAAACACCAAACTACGGCATACATAACCCCTCCCCCCCATACTTACTTTAAGCTAACACCGGGGTATCAAAACAGTGATAACACAATGCTCCATCCGCCACCTCTACAAGCTCTCCGCCGCCGAGTTCCCGGACAAGGACCTGGCCATCGACACGGCGAAGCGTTACGAGCGCCGGCGCTGCAACCACCACGAGCTCGAGGAGCCGCTGCCGGAGAAGGAGTGCATCGAGTCTGTCGTCGTCCACAACGGCGAGAACAAGCACCGCTACTGCGTGGCGACGCAGATGCCGGATGTGCGACAGGCGCTGAGGGCGGTGCCGGGGGTGCCGCTGATCTATATCAACCGCTCGGTCATGATCATGGAGGCGATGGCGCCAATCTCGACGATAAAGAGGGAGAGGGGGGAGATGGTCAAGTTTAGGCTGGGGATCAAGGACACGAGGCCTAAGCCGGCAAATGCGAATAAGAGGAAGAGGGACGATAATGATGACCCGATGGATATTGATGAGGAGGGTGAGGGGAAGGGTGAGGGTGAGGGCGAGGGTGAGGGCGAGGAAAAGAAGAAAAAGAAGAAGCAGAGGGGGCCAAAGGGACCAAACCCATTGAGTGTAAAGAAGAAGAAGAAGCCCGAGGCGCCGAGGCCAAAGGGCGAAGGTGCTGCTGCTCGACCGCCCAAGAAGGATGCCGGGGCGAGCGGAGCGGCAAAGGCAGACGGAGAATCAAGCACGCAGGAAAAGAGGAAGCGAAGAAGGAAGCACGGAAAAGGCAATGCTGGCGAGGAGGATGGAGCTACTGGCGGCGAGGACAAGGCATCGGGTGAAAGCAAAGTGCCTGAGGTTGAGACGTAATAGCCATACATACCAATAATGGCAGGTAGCTGTCAGACATTTGTAGATATAAAAGTCCTTTTTTTTTTTTTTTTTTTTTTTTTTTGTAATTTTATGCTATTCAAGCGATCTCTACCCAGATGCACAGCGCAATATGCAGGATGGGCCGTATATGCACTGCTCGTTATGCACCCACTGTCTTGGCAGGACGCAATATCGCGAAGCAGTGATACAGAACGCGACCTCCCTCGCCTTGTGTGAACGGGCGGACTTTCCATATTATACCGCCCATCCACTCTATCGTGCTATAGTGCTATAGTATACCGCCGCTTGGACACATACCCGTGGTGTCTGTAGAATACTCGATCACCTACATATCCGCTCTGCCTTCAATTGAGATCCCTCGATCCCAGCCAGTGAGGTCCACCACAGGCCCATCCCTCCATCCACATCCCTACTAGCTCAGGCACAGGCCAGGGACAGACCGCAACCACCGCAACCACAAACCACCTGGACAACAGTCCCAACCCCAACCCCAACAGCAACAACCCCCTCTAGCCTCTAGCCTCTAGCCTCTAGCCTCTAGCCTCTAGCCCCATCAGGCTGTCTCCCCCCCTCCCCCCATCCCGCATCCATCCTAGCATCCCCACTAGCACCACTTCCACCTCTCCCCCCCCCCCCCGGCCAGCCAGCGATGGACCCGCACCCGCACCAGCACCACCAGCAACACGCGCCCCATCACCGCTCAAGGGCCGATCTGTCCATGACCAGCCTGACCTCACCTCCACCCCCGGACTACACCTCGACCTCCACCCAGCAACAACCACCACATCCACATCCACATCCACACCCACAATCACAACCCGTCTACCACAACAGCTACACCTCCGCCGCACAGCACTTGCCCGACTACGCAGGCAGCACCACACACCGCCCATCACACTCACCCGTCAACGAGCGGTTCCGCCCACCCCCACCCCCACCGCCGCCCCCGCCGCCCCAGCAGCAGCCGTACGCGTACGCGCAGATGACGTCCCCGTACCAGGGCCATAGCCCGCAGAATAAGCCGTACACCTCGGGCTCGAACGCGGGATACCCGTATACTGCGTCCCCGCCGGGGACGTCGACGCAGTCGCCGACTTCGCAGGTACCCTTCTCCCCCCCCCCCCCCCTCAATTCTCCCTCAATCTACAACTACAGCCACAGATAAACTAACCACCAGCTACCTACTAAAAGCAAAACAACTACTTCCTCCACCACACCTCCACCACAACCACAACCACAACCACAACCACCCCGCCGCCACCTCCTCCGCCCCCGCAAGCACCGTCTGCACAAGCGCGCCAGAACCAGATCCCGCCCGGCGGCGCGCCGGCGAGGAGGTACCTCAATGAGAATGTGACGCCGGTGCTGCTGGAGGGGATGAAGATGCTGGCGAGGGAGCAGCCGAAGGAGCCGTTGCTGGCGCTGGCCAGGTGGCTGGAGGAGCAGCATCATGAGATTGTTGCTGCTGCTGCTGCGGCGGGGACTAGTGCGGCGGCGGGAGCTGGGGCGGGAGCTGGGGGGTTAAGGTGGAGGGGGGTTAAGAGGGGGTTAAGAGGGGGGTTAAGAGGGGGGAATTGGTTATGGGGTTTATATGGTTTTTATGGTTTTATGGTTTTGTTTTGGATGGTATTAATGGCTTTGTAGGGGGCACGGGGGACGGGGGGAGGGGGGTTGCTTTTGCTTATAGTGTTGCAGATGTTTTTGGTTATTTTTTCTTCTCTTCCTCTCTACTCTCCCTTCGTCCCCAGCACTCCTTTCAATGTCATGATTAGGGGAAGGGGAAGAGGGGAGAGAATGGGATATGGTGGTGTTTTTATTACGCTTTGTGTGTGAAGAGGGGTGTAAAAGTTGCTTGTTTTTCCCCCCCGGTCCCGGGCTTTATATAGAAATTGAATCTGGACCATCTCAGGAACATCCCCCAAAATGAATCGCGGTGGTAGTGGTTGAACGAAACTTAACCTTTTTTGATATTTTGATTTTGGGGTGTAATGGATTGTTTTTTTTATGTGCTATGGCATAGTAGGATCTACGGATTGACTTTTAACTTGTTGGTGGGAATTGGTCTAGTCCTGAGACTGTCTATCTATGATGAACTGGGATGTTGTATTCTACACTTGTCGTCATGGAAGATCACTCGGTCATCGAGAAAGTTCTCGTGCCTCCAGATTTGTTGGTAATTTATTTATGGTGCTTCCGGATCAATTGCACAAACACGCTTTAAGAGAAGAGGGGTCCTGCACTTTTTTTTTATTAAAAACTTATAATTAACAACGAGCTCAGCCTCTGCGCAAAGGTCTGCAAAAGAGCACTTCCTCTAGAGTAGTGCCCAATCCGTCCCGCCGGTCATCCCAAAGCGGTTACTTACAGTTCAGCACGCTCTCCCCCAACTATAAGGTGCCAGAAGAGCTCAAGTAAATGTACCAGAACACTCTGGGCCCGTTCTGCAAAGCTTTCTTGCAGGAGCAGTGCTACTCTCTTCTGGAGCTCCTTGTTGTCATGCTCTGCCCAGTCCTTTGGTTCGTCGGGAGCCTTTGATGTGGTCTCTTCGGCTTGATCTACAACATCGGAGTTGCTCCCCATATCAACGACCGGCGGTGTGCCGGTCTCCGTAATGTCAGTGTTTTTGCAATCAGAAACAGCTTCCGCTGGATCGCAAGTGCTGTGATCAGAGTTTGGGTTATCCATCTTTAAAAAGCCGATTTTAAATTGGCCGATCTCTTGAGTGTCTTCAAGGCCCACCACAGACCACCACGTATCCTCAGAGCCCCCTCTGAACCTTCTTGGGGACTGCGCATGGGGCTCGTTTTTCGGGGGTGTTTTCTGCTGGTCGTGGATTATTATCTCTCTCTTCTCCAACATGGTTGTTGTTTGGCGAAGTGAAGCTCTAAGCGCCGAGTTCTGCTTTGATTGTGATATCAGGCTCATGCAAAGCATCCAGATGATCATGATCGCCATCAGCGTTTCCTTCATCTCCCACATCCAATGGGGCGGGGCATCTTGGTGCTCTTGATGAGCTTCCTGTGCAGAGTTTTCTGGCTGTTTTTGGTCCTCTAGACTCCCAAATGAACGGGAGTTTGACGAAACAGTGCCATAAACGTCACTCGTGGTCACAATAGAGCCATATAAAGACTTACAGACACTCTTGCATGGAATATGGAAAAATATCTCACTCTTATCAGTGTCCATACCCAATAGTATGACCTTCCCCTTGGTGAAACCAGAAGTGGCCTTATTCTGGTAATTTAATTGCAGAGATAGGATGGAAGCTATAAGATTTTGTCGATCCATGTTAGTAGCACAGATTATAGATTGGGGTGGAAGCACGCATATCTATAACATGCCTTTCTTATCTGCACACTCAAAGACAGTTTTTCCCACAACCTTTCCCGTCACCCTTGGTAATCTGAATTCTATTATCTCCCCACACGAGAGCCTCAAACCCTGTTCGCCAAACCATTCGGCGCTGACCAGTAATTTCTCGCCATTCTTAGTGCCATCAAGAATTCCAAAGTTCAAAACTATCAACTCATCACCATCCTCAAAGAGTACACCTTTTCCGGTCAACCCTCCGTTAATAGTAACAAACTGGAATGCGAAACTCCCAATATGAAATCGAACGATTTCTCCCATAGGTTCTACACCAGGAGGAACATCAAGCTCAAAACTCATTTTAACTACTATAATTGGAGTTTGTCTATCATCAAAGCACTCCGATTCTTCAACCTTGTAGTCAATTCTGTCAATAAACTCACTACGGCCCCTAATCAGGGCCAGATTCATTGCCTCTGCCGTGGGAGACATTGCGGGTTGAAGGCATGAAATAGAGACAGATGGATTTGGTTCTCTTATATTGACTTCTATTCTCGTAAATGTCTTGAAGGTATCGGATCCAAGCTTTTTAGACGGTTTCCACGATTTCGAATTTGGAGTAAATGCAGCCTCCAGAGGTAATTTAGCGTTTATGATTGTGACACTCTCCTCGAGGATCGTGGTATCACCACTAGTCCGGACAAAAGGAATACCAACATCCTGTGTCACTGATGTAAACTGTTTATTAAACCGAATCCGTAGAGTTTGATTAACATCTTTCGTTAGTCTTTCAACTCGGAGGAGCCTGCAACGTCGTGCACTAATCTCATTGTTTTGAAATTCACGATCCCCAAGAACAAAGTCTGTTGGAGAGCCTCCAGGAGAATCGACGCTCAGCCCATCCTGTCTTTCAGGACCATTGATAAGGAAAAGGTTAATGACACTGCGCTTTGCATCTTCGTCTGACTCAACTTTCAGAAAGGAAAGAGTGATCTCAAATTCTCCAGTTATTTTTTCATTCAAGGGTGACCATGAAAAGTCCACATGAACATTCGTCTTCATCTCAAATCCCAAAACTTCGAGGACCATTGGGCACCTAAGTGTTCTAATAACAACAGAGCGATCAAGATGGATAGGGTTAGTTTCCAAGTTCAAATCAAGAATGCCGTGGAGCTTGTTTTCCTCTGTGTCCCCCGTTTCAACAGTATTGAGTGCTGGGAACGTGTGAAACTTCCAATCATCTTCATCATCGATCCGAAAATTGATGTAGGCGCCGTTTTTACAATGTGGTAGCCCTGCGAGGATAAACGTTGCATAGGTTTTTCCCTCAATATAGAGTGGGTTGATCTCCAACATTACTTCGATAACTGTAACATAATCAGAGAGAAAATCAATTGACTGAAAGGGGGGGGGGCTTCCATGGGCGTACCAACAGCATCACCACGGATTTTGTTTGGGAAGAATATACATAATGTATCTTTCTCGATAATCATTGTGGTTTCACTGCACACGGCTTGTTCGTCTTCACACCCATCATTTTCATCTACAGCAGCAGGTGCTGTATCATCGCCCACCTCAGGAAGCCCTTGTGGCGCCATTTCTCCCTCGAGAGCAATCATGGTGTTACTTTCCGAAGAACTCTTTGCCGCCGTTGCATTTCCTGCTGCAATTTTAGAGGAACGCAACACTGCCTCTGAATCTTCGGAAGCGCCATCTCGCCCAATGTTCACATCAGCAACCGGGGCGTGAAGCTCGACAATTCTTTTCAGAGTCCTCTCTGTCATCGGAGACAACTCTCTTCCGATAGAACTGATTGAACAGATCCTAGCCTTCCTTTTATAGTTTCGAGGTACAGTGGGATTCCAAGAATTGTTAGAGCGGCCGAGAGTACTTTGCCAATCAGAAAATTCGGCTTGCTTAAACTGCCCATTAATGTCTCGAAAATAACTTATACCTACCTCGGAAGACATAAACTCCCCGCTACACACACGAGGCCCTTGCCCAAAACCGGGGAAAGTTATTATTTTGCTAGGGTCGAACTTCTTGAAAGGTGTGGAAAATATGTCTTCTGTGCTCTCGTCTGAAGAACTTTCTTCATATCTGTGGCACAGGTCATATCTAGAAATGAGTTTAGGCCTGAGCAGGCCGCGACTAATTGACCCCGACCTTCCTCGAACGGCCCCTACGTCTTGCTTCTCTCCTGCCTCTCTAGGAGGGGTTTCGCCATCATGTGGGATTTTTTGAGAGTCACAAGAAGTGACTGATTCGACACCATCCAGTGTGGCTTCACTAAATCTTCTCTGATTGACCGGGGTCTGAGGAACTGTGCGGTTCCTCCCAGCAACGACCGGGATCCCTAAGGCACGGATTCCTGGGGATTCACGGGGGCTGGTACCATCCGGAAGCAGCGGGATAATGCGCAACAGGGTTGTCTTTACAACAAGGCTCTGGAGGTGGAGTAGAGAAACCTTCGCGGCAGGCTGCGGAGTGATCTTTGGCTCAAAACAACCACGGGAAATATTAAGTTAGCCTCAGATTTACCGCTGCCGGACCATGGTTCTAGAACCAACAGGGAAACATGATGCAAGGGACAGGAAACATAGACTGCATGTTACAAGGGGATATAAGACCTTTGTGTAAATGAACACTTCAGCGGGCGAGTCTTTGATCCGTGGATTCCAACCAGCCACGATGGAAATGTCAGTCACCAGATTTGCCATATTTGCTCTCGTCTCAACACTGGAAGAATAGCGGGTTAAAGATGAGAAGGGACGCCACCAATGCAGGTGAGTTTTAAAACTAGGGTTTGGAGTCCTAGGGCGTGAACTACCATTCAGCATTCACTGCAGGATAGCCAGTTTATCTGAGATGACCTTTTGTAGTTTCCTAGTGCGTCAGTGATTGCACTTTACCAGTTCTGAGACTTCAATGTCTGAGTCGAGGGTTTCCGTTTCCTCTCGCTGTGAAACAGCAAATGGTGTGTGCTGCACAACAAAATAAGCTGTTGGGCGCGCGGGTGGTCTGATACACCCTCTCACGTGGTCCTACTCAGTTTGGGCGTGTTGCCAATTTGGTGAATCGTGATCTTCAAAGCTAGTGGCTCCCCTTGAGGCTCGGCAGCCGTGTGGCACGGCAACTGCACATCCTCGCCAGGTAACCTTGGTTCATCCGCGAGGTGGACCAATAGGAGGTGAGAAACCGAAGTAATCCGAGCTGGGGCTCTGCCAGCCCAAAAGAAGCTCCGTAGCTGAGACACTGGAAAAAGTTAAAGCCCTGCAGCTTCTGAGAAGCGAATGGCGCAAACTAAGACACATTCCGTTTATTATTGCCTGTGCGCCTCGTGGTTTTGCCGATTGGTCAGTCTGGACAGCACGCGGTAAGTTAAACGATCTGAGCTACCGTAAGGAGCTTTATCCGCCTCCAAAAATTTGTATGCTGTAAAACTCTACTATCTACATGGTGTATGCTTATGCAGACGCAAGTGTCAGGCTTCCTGCTCCCTCACTTTGCATAGATATATCACGGGAAACAACGTGATTGAGTGAAACATAGATACATGTATTACATGATGAGAAAATAATGTAATGTCACCTGAAGAAACGCAAGATGGGATGAAACCTGTCGACCATGTCGTTTTTCACTTACCCCGAGCATTTCTCTCACTCCAATTACTGAAGTGAGAATAACCCATATATCCAATTTCAGCTGAACCAAATAGATACGAAAATTCCGAGTGCCCAATATATTTCTGCGATCATCTGCCCCCAAAAGAAAAATGGATAAAATAAAAAGAAAAGAATATAGAAAAAAAAATAAGAAAACCCTATTGATATATGAATATGTCGTTCGAAATCGTGATGCTATGAAACCGCCAAATTCTGCGCCTTGAACATGAAAAAGAAAAGAAACCCCACTATGTTCCCCGAGCACTAGGTCACCACCTCGCCCCCTTTTGATTCCTCTGCTATTTATTCGACAGCATTAAAAAACCTATCTCATGCTCGAGCCCAAAAAAAGAAAGAAAAAAGAAAAGAAGCAACGCAATATACTGAAAATCCATAATATATGAGATAATAGAAATAAACAAACCCAAAATCCGAGGCAATGCACATTACGCTCCAAAATAACAAGGGTTATTCAAAAGCTCTCTTTCTTTTTTTATCTCCCTCGCTTCGACCGTAACTGCGTAATAGAAAGAACCAGCATAAGAAGGTGGCTAAGCGGAAGACTGCTGTTGAGCAGCGGAATCAAAGGACGTTGGAGGACCATACCCAGACTGTTGAGTTAACATCGGCGGCATGGCATTATGTGACACCACCGAAGACTGCTGCGGGCCGGATGTCATCGGCGGCAACTGCAAAGGGGGCAGATACACCTGACTCCCTTGGGGCTGACGATGAGGCGACGCTGGTGGCGGAGCCATAGGCATCGATGAGGCAGGAGATGCGGTTGAGCTCAAATGAGAAGGGTGCTGGACCTGTTGAGATCTCGGGTGTGGGGGAGGTATCCCTGATGTTGGCACGGGAGACCTAATCAAGGTCCCGATTTGCGGCCGAGAAGGCGGCTGTTGGCCATGCTGGAGTTGTGTCTGTGGAGGACCAGGTGGGTATTGGTATTGACTTTGGGGGGCGGATTGATTGTGAGGCAGAGGTGAACGGTGCAGTGGGTATTGAGAAGTCCTCGGAGACTGGTATGGTGAGGAGGTCGACGAGGAATGCGAGTGCGTCGGTGGTGGTGGCGGTGGTGGGGGTGGTGGTGGCTGACGGTATCCACTATATTCAGGTGGAGGTGGGGGTGCATATGAATTTTGCGGCGGTGGGTAATTGGGGTATGCCGAATATTGCCCAGATTGAGATGAGGGTGGATACATGGGGTATTGCGGTTGGTCGTATGGACGAGGCGCATATTGAGGTTCCCCCCGACTATCCCGCGGGCTCATAACATCAGTCCTCCGTCGTTTCCCCTGATCGCCATAAACAGGTGGGTATTCATGGCTTGGAGAGGTCATATATCCACTCTGTGGTGGATATCCTTGGGGTCTTGATTCTGGAGGCAAGGTAGGGTATGGTGGGCGCGGCGGATATTCCACGGATCCTATTCCAGAAGGTGGCCGTTTTCTATAAGATATTAGCACCCATGCATCATGAACCTGGGGGGGATTATTTCTAACAACAGAGTTCTTGGCTCCTTCCTAATACGCAATCGGACTCCCTGATCTCCGAATGAGCGAGACAGGAACGTAGATTCAGACATTCCTGGAAAGTTTTTGGCCGCATAGACTAGGAAATGTTAGATTAAGTTTGTATAATTCTATGAGAACTGAACGGACCTGTAAACGGTTCTGAAGTGATCGACTTGATATGAACTACTTCATTTCTAATAAAGCTGTCAGTGTGGCTACAGAGAATAGAACTAGGATATGAATTCTCACTTCAACATCTCAAAGAGACTAAACCTCAGACGGAACTCCCCCTCGATTTTAACTGACAGATCGCCAAAGACAAAAAACCCACCATCTAAAATGTCAGCACTTGTATTTAAAGCTTACAATCTTCAGAGAAAACATACCGCTATTGTCGATATCCTTTAATCGGTGAAGGGAGGATACCAATGTGCCAGCTAACGCTTGGTGTGGTGGTATTGGAGATGGGGAGTCATGGACAGAACTATAAAGATTCGTGCACATGAAATAGTAAGGACTCTGGAGGTAATTCCTGTATCTCCCCCGTCAGCGCACGAATCGATGAAAAGAAAACTGCAATAACCTACTGTGCTGGATCTGAATCATCTCGAATTTTCAACTGAATTATCGGCGGAGGATCGACCGGCTTACGATCTAGAGCTCCAGACTCATTAACAACCCGATCGAAATAACAGACATCTCAGGAAATGTGTACCTTTCTCCTTCACACCAGCAACCCGAGCACGTTCAGGCCCTTGGCGGATATGTAGTTCATAATCCTCACTAAATTTGGAATTTAGCATTAACCCTAGAATAACTCGACAAGATAAAACGATCCCTTACCTCCTCAGCCTTCCCACTCTTGAAGAGGCATCAACAAACGTGTGGGAGTTCATTCAAGCTTCACTCGATTGCGTGTCGAGTACAACCCCCCAGAAATAGCAATTGAATATGGAGCGATGCTCTCAGCGAAGCTCACGGGAGTAGTTACTTTTTGATGTTAAAATGGTGAGCAAACTCTGGTGTTGCGGAGGTACGAAGGGGTTCGATGTTTCACAAAACTCGAAGTTCCACTTGACAATGCGAGGGTACGGCTTATATGGCAGCGACCCTGAAGAAAGGCACCAAAGCGGGAGCCCGGGCCACTTGATAGTCTTACCGGGCGGCTACAACGTTGATGGTCCGCGAAATGTTCCTCTTTGTGCGCTGTCCCCTATAAGATACCTCTGTCGTAAAAGGAGTCAAAAGCTCTAGTACGTGATGGCCATGTGAAAACAGACAGCTAGGGAATGGATGTTGTGCAAAGAGCTTCTCTACAGAAGAATGCAGTCCCTCCTCTTGTAAGATTTTTTTCCTTTTCTTACAACCTTATCTTTCTCTCCTTTAGAAAGCACGTTTATCTGCCCCGCCTTTGGCCTTTATCTTCTTCCCCTCCCCTCGAAATGTTTGTTGTGACCTCCCTTCCAACTTTCCTTGTTTTTAAACCGTCTCTCTGAAGAAACTTAGTGTTTCAAACTTGATCACAGCGGTACTGGTGAAATTTCGTTACAATTTTTGAATAAACAATTCCTAACGCGGTGAACTCTGGTTTCGTCCGGTCGTGGTTGTGGATGGATGAGGCGCAATAAAGTGAACGGATGCTGGCGAAAAGATGCCAAGCGAAGTTGATAAACTCAGCCGTAAACGCAACCAGAGACTTGTGAAATACACAACAGCGCGTGAAAGTATTAGTTTTCGCTGGAAAGTAGAGGTATATAAGTCGCTGCAGCAACGAAGGACGAAAAAAATGCGAACGTGTGAACGTGTGAACGAGAGGAGGAAGTTGCCGGGAGAGATAGGTAGGGCGTTATTATGTACGTAAAGTAAGAGGTGATCCGGAGGAGGGGAGAAGGTGGTAGGGTAGTGACGGTTGAAGCCCGGACCTTAGCAGGGTGGGTTTGTTTGTGGGTTTGCTTGGGGAGGGGAAAGGATTGACTAGTTGACCAGTGTTCACTGGAGGACTGTGATAATGATGGTGATTGATTACGGAGTGGCTGTCGAGCTCTCGTCACCTTTTTTTTCCCTCTTTTTCCACTCTCACACTTATTATAATCTCTCACAACCTTTTTTTTTTTTTTGTGCACACTGGCAGACTGTGTGCTTATTTTTCTTATTTCTTTCACTCTAGCTCTCGAGTTCCTGCACCTTTCCCCAGTTTGCTTGGTGCGAGAGTGTATGCAAACAGTCAAGAGAGAGGGAGAGAGAAGAGAGAGAGAATACCAATACTATTTAACTTGATTCAATTAAAATTAAATACGCTTGCTCAATCTTTTTTCTCTCTCTCTCTCTCGGAGCACTGCAGCATGCACATGCGCATGAAGGAATCAAGACAATAGAGATGGGAGGGAAGGGTGGAGAGGGGTTGGTTGGGAGGGATGAACGGGGAAAGGATCTCTGGACGACGTGTGGGTGGGATATTTCCGTACAACGGCTTGCAGATTTGGACGAGAAGGGTCAACAGCGCAAGACACGGCGCCAAACTGGGACTTGACAGATTGACGGTTGGGGGATCCAGTCTGGCCAGACCTTGTGGACCCCGAGCTTCGAGAAAGGCAGCGCGCAGTGTCTCGGGTGACGAAATAAGAATAGAAGGCAACACTAGGCGGCGGCTGGAGAAGATGATAGTCGGGCATGCATCCGGGGAGGGAGGGGAGGGACAAGAGGGGGTTGGAGGCAATTGGGGGAAGAAGGGGGGGGGGGGGGGGTGGAAAAGGAACGTAAATGTTAGTAGAGGAGGTGGTGAGTTTAGTTGAGTTACATGTAGTTGTTACTTTCTCGAAGAGTGGGGATGGATGGATGATGGAGATGGATGATGACAGTGTGGAGATCGAGAGGAGCCAACATGCCAGCACAACGCAAAGGGGGCAGAGAGAGACAATGCAAGAACCGAACGGGTGGGAGCGAGACGGGTTACAAGTAAATCTAGATCACCCTAAATGTTTCATTCATGGGAAGCGAAGGGGAGGAGATATGGTAACTACAAAGTATGGATCTAGACATGTTTAGGTATATGTGCATCCACCGGCTATAAAAAAATCCACTCTACTGCAAAATAAAATAGTAGGCTTGCAATTGTCTTTGTGGGGGCATGCCCAATTTAAAGTGAAGGGGCAAAAAGAAGGCCTGCTTACCTGGCCATGGTCCGGTCCTCCTCTCTCCATGCCGATGATATGTAGTGAGAGTGTAGAAAGCCCAGTTGCACTTGTATTCTTGGTTTTCTTTCCTTTTTCATCCTTTCTTTCTTTTCTTTTTCTTACTTCCTTATTTCTCTTTTCCTTGCTTTTTCCCTCTCTTTTTTTGCGTTACATACGACGAATCCATATGGAGTGAGGATTAATGGTTTATGTGGATGTGGATGTGGAGTCTTGATATGACCCGGCATGCTTTCAAGCATGTGCCGGCAATCAGACAAGCAGTGTCGATTCCTCGGTCGAGGTTACTGGCGCACAAAAACGCTACCACGTCCCGCTTGCGCAACCCGTCGGTCCTCTGAACCAGGTAGTCTGTCTGATCGCGGCTAAAGCTCCGGTACGCTATGCGTGAGAATCATCAACCCTGGCCCGCAAGAGCCTGTTTATCTCATGCGTATGCGTGTTTCTAACAGTGGCCATGTGAGTGTTCAATCCTACCATTCGTGTCTTCTACTTTTGAAACCCACTTAGTGAGGAGAAAAAATTGCAAAAAAGAAAAGGAGGAGGGAAAAAACTAAATAAAAAAAATTTGAAAAGGGAAAAAGGGAGAGTTATCGAATTCACGAGTCCGGATACGCCGATACGCGGACCTTTCGACCTGTAGTTATGAATCAACCACCACGTTTTTCGAGACGTTGGGACCGTTGCGCACGGCAGCGCCATGCTCGCTCTCTAGGGCCACTCTACCTACCACCTTGTTGTCATATTGCTTTTCTCGCTTGCTGGGTAGGCCCATGCGCCAATAGAAAAGGTAAATCGCACCTCCCAGAAAGACAAAATACTCGTCGTGGAACAGAAGAGAACTCTGGATAGCAGGTGCGATCGAGGATGAGCATTCCTGTACCCGGACTTGCGCTGCCGTGGTACGACCAATTTCCTGGGTAATTACCCCTGGTGCTATAGCATTATACTTGAATACTTTGTGGTCTGGAGAAGTCTCGTCATATACTCTTCAAACATAGTGACGATACTGACTGACTGATAAAACCAGCTGAATTCCAGTTAACTTGGAATCAACGCCGTAGCTCCCCTTGTGGCGCCCATCCACCCTTCAGACTCAGGCTACATGGAAAATATGCCCTGAATAAGGACTTTTCTTACGGGCAGTGTCCGGGCATTAGCAAATAAGAACTTAAATGGATGGAAGACAATCCTATCCTTTTATGGACACAAGGGAATATCCAGGAGAAGAAAAGAAAAAAGGATTCCCTTATGAGAAAGCCGGAGCCAGCAGAACCAGCGAGTCCTTCCCGCAAGTGTAACCAATCAACAGCCAACGGGCTTAGAATTGGTATCATATAGGTCCCTTGACTTCATTCTGGACATGCAACAAAAAAAAAAAGTCGGCATCACGACCAACAATGGTACATACAGGGCCCACAACCAGAGGTAGGTATGCTTCTTTCGTGGACCAGTCAGGATCAAAACAAAATATATTGGACCGACATAATTGAGCCTGATTGTCCCATCCGTCACCTAAGCCACCCGATTGATGATCAGAGGAGACGGGACGGGCAGGGCGGCAGACGAACTGGTTTACCTGTTTACGAAATGCTTCAAGTGGGTTTTAAATGCTTAACGCTACCTCTCCTATCATAAAACACCCGCTTACTCTCCACAGAGCCACTTCTCGTGTTCGACCTTTATTTCCTTTTAATGGGTTCTTTAAAATAATGGTTACAAAACATATATTGCTCTAGATGGGCCAAGAAAAGAATCAAATGATGCACGAAATATCGGTAACGGCACCCGTGCGCAGGAAATCTCTTTATTTCCCGGCACTGGCAAAGTCCAGAGTGCCTGCCCCAATTTATTATCGATTTATCTTGCTGTTTGTCGATTTTCTTTGATTTTCCGTGGCAAATGTGACAAGGCTATGCCGTGGGCAATCGCAAGTCTACTCCTGGGTGAGAAACATGCAGTGGTGCCCGTGCACCGTGTGACAGGACATGATGGTGGTGTGGAGCGTCGGGGTACCGGCCACTAAGGCCTTTTCGGAGTGTTCGATCATCCGTCAGGCAAAGCAAAGCAAAAAGATGGCAGAAGATGGCAAAGCAAAGTAAACATCGACCACACGAGTTTCTTTCTTTATCACGATGCCCCGAGGACGCCTCCTCCTTAGGCTCCCGGCCTTTTAGCCACTGAATTTGTATTCGCCGGCCATCCATAAGAAGTTCACAGGTGATGCAAGGGCCGGGTTAAGAACTGATTCGGAATTCTGGTCAAGAACAGGCAGCTGGCTGAGTCGGTTAGGGCAACGGAACGTCCGAGCGCATAAGTACGAAAACCGGATTACCGCTGGTTCCAATCCATGGTTGGACAGGAAGGGAGTCTAAAGGAACCGAGCTCAAGCGACCCGTCCTACTATGGTTCGTAGCTTATATCCTTGCCCTACCGATATCGACGCTGGGAATGTAAGTACATAAAGTACATTATACATAAGCAGCCTTACATGCTTGATCTCCCATTCGTATTGCTGATCTTCATGTCTGTTTATTATTCAGTTTGATAACCATGATATTTTGTTGTTTTTCCTTAAGTCTTGACTGCTTCTCTCACGTTTATTTGCTGTCTTGGATTACGCCCCTTCATCACTCGTTACACTTCTAGTTTCAGTTTCAGTCTCACGAGTCTTATGGCTGACTAGGAGTCTCTAGCTCCATGCATCATTTTACCAAGATCGACTCTTTTTGGAAATATCGTTTTCATCTTGTTGGGTGTGAATGTTAACTGCTGCCCGACAGGCCGCCATGTGCAGTGATCACGAAACCAACAAGCAATATCGTGGATATTATCTTTACCCCGGTACTAAGCACTTGTGTTAACTACCTAGTCAAGCAGTTGCAATTTATATACCATACATGAATATCTGACCTGCATTGACCTGCTTCCGGCAATATATGTACACACCTACTCTATGTATGTATGTGGAGTTAAAAAAACGCTACAAGCACCCCAGTCCCTTGATCTACTCGGTACACTTACGATGGCAAACCGGTAGTGATGGCAAACAGGGGTCAGGCACTAATATTCTTCGGATTGTATTATCATTATTATTTATGGATAGTCTCTTTTGGCTACAGACGGAACAGGACACAAGGGAAAAAAGGACGTTTTGGGTGAGAGGATCAGGATGAAATGGAAACAAATATTCCCCAAAGTAACAACTCCAGCCGTTCTCCTATTACAACTTGGGTGGGATTGAGGGCTATACAGAAAACCCCATTATCAATGCCCGAATCAAGAAATCACAGTATTTAATAGCGCTTAGAGTAAACACACGTTCCAAACTCAGATAAAAACAAAGCTTTTTAAGACATCTACCATCTGCTTCACTTCAGATCCCGCACTACCGATTTGTAGATTGACACAATATGATGTAAATTTAATCTGAGTTTTAAATCCAACCCCCACTCTTCTTCAGGCCCGCAGATACGTCCGATTCGAGGTTGTGATTCCGGTTTGTGGAGGGGCATAACATTTAGATTGTCATCAACCTTCATAAGATATCTCGGGCAAATGAGAGGGGGGGAAACGAGAGATCTAGAACGACCGGTGCCCAGAATAATGATTAGATGGAACTTTGAAAAAGCACAATTGCCGGGACACACAGACCCTTCGTTATATACTCTATATACTTATTTACCACGAAAAGAACCAGAAAATGCAGTTGCTCAGGGCAAGGATTATTTGTATGGAGTGGCGGTGATCTCTCATACAAACTATCCCTGTTTCCGTCACTTGCATTTTCTGGTTCTTTTCGTGGTAAACGAGTATACCGCACATATTGGGACTCTCGAAAGAGGATATCTACGACATATATTTGTTTTTTGTGTAAAGATGAATTACTTTTTTCATCCCCTTACAGAAGTTCAAGAATTCAACCACTCGCTACCTTCTCCGTGGTTCGGAGCCTGTTGCGAGAATCATGTCATTTTCTCCATTTTGAGGAAAGGGGGGGGGGGGGGGGTTGTGTACCTTGTCGTGGACAGGTTTAAGCGCCCTGTCAGGTGGCCTCTCTCTTGTTTCCCTCATTTCTGTCTGCTGTGAATTGATGTTATTGCAAACAAAAGGCACGAATGGTTGAAGAGAAAGGGCACTGCTGTACTGAGAACAGCGACCAAAAAAGGGTGGCGTAGCTAATGTGTACGGGAAGTGTGCCATATGCGACCCCGGTACCTGTCAAACAAAAAAGCAAGATCAGAATCAAAAAGCAATAGTAAAAGAGGAAGCCAGTAAAAGAAACTCCCCAGAACCTTTTTATTTATTTTTTGTGGAGACGCCTGAGCTGCGTGATGGGCCGTGCGTTCTCTGTCTCTTCCAGGAGGACGTTGTAGTAGAGCTACAGCGGGTAACGCCAACAGGAAGGGTTCATTCTTCAAATTCAAGCTCCACATCATCCAAGTGCTGCTATCATCTACCAAGGATGAGGAGAAACATCAGAATGAGGCGCATCTCAAGAAAGCTTCATATATAGCCAATCCTATGTACTCGGAGAGTTCTGGGCTAACAAGATGATGGGATATGATAATAGTAACTGTTTTAATAATAAGAATAAAAAGTTGTAATTTTCAAACGCCCATTTCACCAAGTCCCGTTAAATGCCCTCCCACAAGTCGCCAAAGATCCATAAAGCGTACAACCCTAATTACATAAAGTGAGGGGATGATTCATAGGAATAAAACATGATTAAAACTGAACCCCATGACCAAAAAATAATAAAATAATAAACCACATTCCCGTGGTCGAGAGGTGATAGATAGTGGGCCAACCGCTGCGCATCAAACTTCCGATGCAACGTCCATACTCGTAGGACGCATTACCTTATTGATTACGCTAGGCGACTTCCCCCCATGCGACTCATTTTGCGCGGCAGAAGCTGCGGGGCTATCACGAAATTCCCGTATTTGTTCCCTCGTTGGACTATTGGCACCATTTAAAGTAACTGTATCTGCCAATTTTGTCCTGCCTCTGCGGAGTTTTGGTGCATCCACAGCTCTACCCCTAGGGGTTGCTGGCGACATTGAAGTGCGTTTTCTACCCCTCACAGTTGTCGATGACGCCGCACGGCCTTTTTTAAGCGTCAAACCGGGAACCGAAGGAACTATCTCGAACCTAGTGGGCGGTATCATGAATCTACTGTTATCCAGCATAGGGGATTTGGCTGGTGACCTAGGCCCACTCCACTTGTTGCTGAATAGGTTCGGCTCGTATCCAAATTTGATATTGGGAGTTACCGGTTTGGGTATTGGGGGGAGATCATGCAGGACCGTAGTATGCTCGGTCTCAGATTTGCTGATCCTATCTTGCTCTTGCTCCTCTTGTGCATGGGAAGCAGATTGTAACGCATCGAGATCCATGACTTCCCAGGTCGCAGCTGTCGCGGCGCCATTCCGGTTGTGATTAACACCCGGGTTATCCTTCCCGTCGTCGTCTCCCATTTCGACCGTCTCAGCCTTCTCGTCTATAGCCGATAACTCCTCTCCCGCCCTTGGCGCTATCGTTGATAGAGGTGCATCGTTGAACTGCAACGCCTGAGACCGTCCCATGAGGAAAGGTGTCCACACCAAAGCGTGAACGTTCAGCTTTACATATCCCTTTGCTTCCCATTTATCGATGTGTGCCTGAAATGCCTTGTAATCCAGGCGAAGAGCGTATGTTCCTGTAACCGGGTCTCTGACCAATGCATGCAGAGCCTCTAATCCACAAATTATATCGTCTGGCGTCATTCCTGTGCGCCTAGATATGTCCAGGATAGTCAAAGGTTCTTTTTGATCTCGCAATTCATAGCACAGTGCGAGTTTCCAGTAATTTCGATATGATACAAGGCCGAGATCGGAGAAGGGCTTTTCTGGCGAGCCAGTCTTTTTTTCAGCACGAGTAAGAAGATACGAGAAGGCAATCAAAAGGTTTCCATATCCTTTTCGTTGGTGTATCGGGAGTGTTAGAATGCAAGAAACATTATTTTGACTTGTTGAGCGTTTCTCCTAAAAAGATAAGTTAAAACGCGTTTTTAAACAAAACATAGAGTGGAGATTCTTTGAAAGAGAGGGTAGGCAGGTTATGGAACAAACCTTTGAGAAGTAGCCCACAAAATGCATCCCGCATTCGTTAAATTCAGTCATAACATAGAACAGGAATGGTTCAACGTCGTAATACAACGTTTTAGACCCAAGAAATAATTTTGCAAGCAGGCAAAGATTTTGACAGTAGACTGGGTTTTTACGCCCATCAATTTCAAAAACAGATATTGAGCCATCTCTATAAACCTCGTCGCCAGGAGGGTGCTTAGCGTCACATTTCATCTATTTTATGGGTGATGTCAGTAAACACGGAAAACGGAGTGAGAATCCATGGAAAAAAAATGTGAAGATATAAATAAAGTCACTGCGGGTATCCGAGAGCCGAACCAATCAAATGAGATAATCTGTTCATGCGTATGGCGAAAAGTTTTGATCCTAGCCAAACTTTTCGTGCAAAGAAACAAAACATAGAATATTACCAGGAGGGGACGGAAACTGACCTTATGCCTCCAGCCGACGTATTCGCTGTTCATGTACTTCAGGCAGAACTCACAAATCCACAAGACTTTGTTCCTGCTATATTCCTCTGGGTAAGGTGCAGCGTACCAAGTATCGATCTCAAACTCCCCAAAGTGTATACATTCAATCTTGCTGGCGCCCCCTTTCTTCTCCGAGGCTTTATCCTTCTCGCCACGACCAGTGCCATTGAGCCCATGTGATAAGGCGGAGGATGATAATTTCAATCGTGTGTTTCTTTCATCGTCTGCTTCCTCACGAGCTCTATCAAAGCGTGCTCTGTCGTCCGCACCAGGATGGGTCTTGGTTGTTTCCGCTTCTGCTTCACTTAGGATACCACCATAAGGCTTTGACTTATCGTCATCGTTGAGTGGTAGATAATAAGGCGAGACACGAGCGCCTCTTGCGCTAGTGGCAGGGGTGGTGTCGGTGGCAGCCGTTGATCGTGCCCTAGCACTGCGCGTGCTGTTGGCAACAATCTTGCGTGGTCGTGGCGGTACAGTGCTGGGTTTTGGTTGTGATTCCAGAATTTTCTCCAATTTTCCAGACGTGAGATTCGTTATCCAAAGATTGAACTTCCGGGGTGTTTTTTTATATGTGACTTTAGCAGCTCGTTGTTCTCCTTGATAGGAATCTGTTGTGGTGGGCTGTTTGTGAATTTTCCTGGAGCTTGCACCCGGCGTATTAAGTGAAAGAGTATCATTCGACTCATGATTCCCATCAATATGCTCGAATTCATAGAGATTGTAATCTCCATTTTGATTATCAGAGACATGGCCATTGGCCCTGACCTTCTCTTGCTTCATACGTTTCCTTCTTCGAGCACTTACTGGACCATCATCTTCCTCATCTATATCGCCAGCCCTTCGCTTTCTAAGCGTCCTCGAGTTGTCTTCTTTGCCTGGAGGATTTGTGTCTTAGATCAACCATCATTTAAATAAACCTAATAGCTCAGGAGTTATAAGGGCTTACCAGCACTAACCCGTCGCGAACGGCTCCTATGAGATGGTGTGGATTCGGGAATTGGGTTAGAGTCGTGACCGCTTGCAACACATGTAGGGCATCGCCATTTTCCAGATTCTGTCAAAAAAAAAGTAAGTCAAACCTTGCCCAAGAATATAACCGGCCTATTATATATACCTTCATCTAGGGCCGACTTTACCCCCCCGTTGTTATTTTCCTGGTTATCGCATTGCTTATGCGCTATATTTCAACCAACCATATATCAGCACAGTTACCCTAAGACATAAACTAATTTTGAAGAAATTGTACTCACAAAAAGCGTTGCACATTTCACATTCTAGCGGAGCTTCATAGTCCGGGCTTGGATCGTTATATTCATCGCCACCACAGTGTCTATCACAACAAAACGATGTTAGCACCCAATCTTTGGCATACGATGGTTTATATTAGTAGCTGCGTACATGCAAAGCGCCTTAGTTGGCCGTTCCACTTCGTCATCTTCGTCCCCCTGCCAGATCTCAACGTCCCCATCCTCATCAGACGACGCAGATGATTCATTTTCTCCCGCGGATTGGTCCGCTTCTGCCTCGTCTTCATCTTCCTCGTCTTCTCCACCTCCGAATTCATCCTCTCCACGCTGTCGTCAGACAATCTGATCAGTAACCGACCATTAAACCGATTCCTCCAAGAATGTGAAGCGTACCTTTCGTTTCCTGGCGCGCCTCCCAGAGCGCCGTGTCTGGCTCGACGGCGCAGGACTCCCACTATCGCTCCTATCCTCCACCTCCCTCCTCGAACCAGCCATAATACCGGAATCGGGGCCGGAGGTGAGGAGCGTCAACGCCCGAACAGGAAGAGAAAACAATGCGGCAACTTTTCTCGTTAAATTCGTAATACTTCTTGGTCCCTAACCCCCCAAACTCACGACTTGTAAGTTACTGCTAGAACACCCTTTGTCCAAGTGCTGTTGATGAGCAGTTTATTTTGTCAAGCAATTTGCAACTCGTGCCGCTGTCATTAACTCTTATTGTAGAATTGTTATTGTCGGGGGACTGTTGAATGTAGATGCCTCCGAGCTTGATGAGAAGGCCAGGAGGTGATGTGATCGTATGTAAGCCGTCTGCAGCCGGTTTGGACAGGCCTAATCTCGTGGCGCAAAAGAAATGGTTTCGACGCGAGGCTATGATCCGGCAGAGTAGAAGGCGACTCAAAACGCGTCCGAAAAGTGATGGTGAGTTAAAGACAGCAGCAAAGAAGGAAGACGTGTTGACCCCCTGCGAAAAGGCGTCCTAGTGCAGTTGGAGGAATCGCAGTGCTGCCGTGAGGTCACACAAGCCACTATTACCGCTTTTAGTGTTAGCGGGCAGCGCTTCGTGACCATGGAGCCGCTTGTGATGCGTAAGAGTGAGCACGTCCCCTGCCCCACCACATCTGCAAGCCGACGTCGACTGTAGTGACAGGAAATACGAAATTCACAAATAGATACCTCCAGACTCAATAAATCAGACATACACCATGGCTATTCCCTTTGAAGCGTTTTTGCCATACGCAATCATGCTTGGCGTAAGCTCTATAACCTCCACTCTTGTTTCGTGAATCGCTAACGAGAGATCATCGTGGTTATCTAGATGTTTGGAGCTACTGGTTTGGTTAGTATCTCCGGCCAAATTGAGTCTTCAAGACCTAGATGATTAAACCAAGAGTCGAGTAGGGACTTTCGGCTGTACGTACATACCGTAACGATGGAAAGCGACACAGATGGAGTCTGGATCATTGGGATAAAGTAAGTGGTCCCTTTTACTCTGATGGGCAAAGATATTTTGGCTGATATAGGTTGTTTATGACCACAGCAAAGTAATAAGAGATTCCTATACCTCCGACAATCTCAGAGGTATTCCCGGGCTACACAAACTTTAATATTAACGTTGGGCTAGTGATGGAACGCGATCGCCGTTTGACTGGAAGTATGCGAGGCCAGACCGATAACGCTGTGGCGCCCGCGGGTTTCGAATTAAGCTCTGCCTGGAAGGTACCAATCCTTTCTCTCTCTCTCTCCCTTTTTTTTTCGCTGTTGGCGGAAGCAGACGATATGTGCCAACCTCCTAGCTAACTTCTGTAATTTTGTGTCTATAGCTTGAGAAGAGAATCTACTAAGCTCCACTGAGAAGCTGTTGAAGAAAACACCTATCTCAAAAATGAACGGAATAGATTCAATTAATAAGCGAGTTACTTTTTATTGATTAAAAAAGGCCATTTGACCGCCAATCTCCACCTGGTACCCGAAAAAGTATTTGGCGCTCAACGTAGATGAATTGAATAAGCGGTACAGATACCATACCCACCATTTGACTTCCCCCCGATAACCAGCTACATGTATCTTCCTTTATTGCCCGCTCACCTACCCATGTACGTCTAGGTTAATTGAACCCGATACAAGAGTTTTGGGTTTCTCGCCCGCCAGCCATGAACAAGTTACATAATAGGGGTATCTAGTTTTGAGTACCTGCGAAAGATCTATAAATAATCACTAATTGAAAGGCTTATATACATTAATATTATTAACAGCTTTACGGTGAAATATTGGTGCGGATGTGCATAAATCCGTATGGTCTTCCTGTTCATGTACGTTTGTGTCGCTACAGATTTGTGTGCTAGTAAACTTTGCGTCATGTACCGAAAAGATCTCGAGGATGACACTCCCGAGATTACATGTATTAGAAACTCCATTGTGCCTAACTTGCCGACATATTTCATCTATTCCGACACACTGTGATCCACCAACGACGTGAACGGGCTGCTAGACCTTGTGGTACTGAAACACATACATGTATATATACATGTACCTACATGTATGTACTTAAGCATGTAGATATTAAGTCTTGGGGTGGAGCCATCGAGTCGCTAAGACGAGGAACGAGTGTATAGGAATGGGTACTGAGTTCTACTTGGTAGCAAATATGCTTTATTTTACTTTGAGGGTTACATGCACGCATCAATCGTTAGTTGGGAACCCGGTCATCTTCCTGTCTGTTTGTAGATCATTCTCATATAAAAGAATATTCGGATGGCACAGGATACTCTATGTACATGTATTGTACTTACAACATACTCGTAAATTCATGATGTTTCCGAACACGACCAATATTTTTTTATGTCATGCAATATTGGTCGTGTTCGGAAACGCTATGAAATTACGAGTACATGTAGGTACATTTGTTTAGAGAAAATTCGTTACGTCTCAGCAGGGGGTTAGGCCAACCAGAGGCACTCTTTGAGTTTCGAATACTGCAGGTTTTGATGTAGAGTAGAATACCCCTGCTGCATCACAACAAAATTTCTCGGGTTTTCCGGTACGTTATTATGAGATGTGCTTAGTACATGTAGCTGTGAATACTCTTCTCTCCCTGGCGAATAATGTGAGCCCGAGGCACCACCTAGAGTACCGCAGAAACTCGCCAACTTGATTATCTCCGTGCAGGGATTTCTTCATTGATGATTGGCTGAAAGGCAGAGATCAGCTTCAGATATTTCCTCTACAAGTTAGTTTTGGTCAGATCCGCTAGCAAAGTTCGTGAGTTTTTGCGGTACTCTAAAGAAGGCTGAGATATATGCAGGCTTGGCAGCTGCAGGATATATGTAGCTGGACTTACCGGGTACGTCGGAGGTTTAGTTAAAACTCATACCTGCATGTATGTACGTACTCTACTCGTATTTCTCCGACGTTTGTGGACGCGACTGATATTGCATGCCATACAAAAATACGCCAAGCTCATGGTTTTGGGTGTATGCAATAATGGCCCAGTTCAAAAACGTCAGCGAAATACTAGTACAGCGTGAGGTAAAATTATTGTAAGAGTCCTATTGGCTTGCCCAGCCATAGAAACCCTGTTTTTTGACCCCTGTTTCTACAATAATTTTCCCTCTCGCTGTAGGAATACATGTAGCTATATGGAGTAGTTGATAGTCTTGCCACAGCCCTGCGGCATGCATGCATGAAAACTCACGTGTGTCGGTGACCCTGCTTTACGTGCATGCAAGAGCTTCTAGTATCCATGTTTCTCAGAAAAATTATCTTAAATGCAATTAAACGTATTTGGTGATATCCCGAAGAATAGGTGTTGCCGAGTGATAACCTATGATTCACGATAGCAAGATACCAGTTCCGGCAATGATACCGATTGGATTTCCATGAATCCAAGAAAACAGTCACACAAGCTTCACACCGCGTCTCTCTCCCATCGACTCTTTGGAATACAAGGATTTCAACTTGTGATGCACCTTAGCGGTAACATCACGGCGCAGCGATAAGTGAGTCAAGCTTGAGGCCAAGTCAGCCCATCATCAGCATCCGTATTAGAGTTAATTACAATCATAACAATCCACCTTTAAAGTCGCCCACCTCCCACCTCCCATCATGTTTTATGATAACCTCGACTGTCAAATATCTTCCGGATCTCTTCAGCTCGTGCCCACGGCAACGCGTATAGACTTCAACGACACCCCGCTGAAGTCATGCTATGGTGAACCCAACAATTACTACGCCCTGGTGATCGATGACTGCTTTACAGCTTCCGAATGCGCCGACCTTATTGGACTTGCAGACTCAGACTGGAAAGCTGCAGCGCCAAACACAAATCGTAGGGACTGTTCTCGAATCATCAAAGAAGATGTTGTGGCTGCGAAGCGTATCTATGACAGGGTTAAGCCATTTTTGGAGGAAGTCACCGAGATCGGACCGGGCAGCAATTGGGAGAACATTCCAGGGAAAATGAAGACGGGACAGAGTAAGGGTAGATGGAGGATGACCAGGTTTGTGTCAATTCAATTATTTGCTAGTTATTTAGTCAAAGCAAAATTTAGAAACGGGGCTACTAGCATATATAAAGGTTTCTAACAGTTTAAAAACTCAGACTTAACGAACGCCTCCGATTTTTGAAGTATGGCGAAGGACAGAAGTTCACGCAACATTGCGACGCACTGTACACCACCCCCGACAAATCTTTAAAGTCGCTTCTGACACTCCATCTTTACCTCAATGATTCATCTGAAGGTAGCGAAGACCCTGCTGACCCAACGGCTTCCCCAAAAGAGATAAAAAGAGGGGGAGCAACACGGTTTTGGAACCCAGAGAGAACCGAATTTGTAGATGTCGAGCCAAAGAGAGGCAGGGTTTTGATATTTCAACAGAGAATGCTATGGCACAGCGGCGAGGAGGTTTTAGAAGGGGTTAAGATGACTATGAGAAGTGATTTGATGTTTGAATGGGCTCAATTTGAGAAAGGAGAACGCTAGTGACAGCTTCAAGCAAACCAGAAGATACCTACCTGTTTCTAAAAATTGGATTCCCTAATACTTACCTAAGAGGGCGTTACATTTGTTACTAACTGTAGTGTGCATCGTGAACTCAATGGATACAAGCATAATCTGTACAAAAGCTGTATGGATCAAACAAAAATTTCAAAACACCATTAAGTAGCCACGTTTAAGACTATGATCGATCGCCCAACCCCAACATGATGAAGCCGTTTTGAAAACACCAACTCCAAGAAACAACAGAACATGCATACTTTCTAACGGTCAAACTGCCTCCTTTACTTTCTGCCCTAATGGCGCTTCGTCAACAAAATCTGGTATCCCGCCTACAGATTCACCCTGTAGAAAATTTGGGAGTTCTCCGGCGTTGACTGTATCAGCATCCCATCCTCCGCTGAGCTCCACCTCTTCGCCCAAAGCTTCGAGCTCGGCGTCTAGCTCTGCTTCGTCCACGTCTGCCTGCTGTATTAGCCTGGTTTGCGCCAGAAAGCAAGGAACTAAAGCAAACCTTCAGGAATATCATATGATCTTGAGATAGATTCTTGAATGTCATTACCAATATCCATCAAATCTGCCATCTCATCCTGGAGTTGCTCGACTGGTATTCAAAACCGTCCATCAGCGTCTGTTTGATATTTACTGTAAGGGACGAAGAATACCTACTTTTGTCGATATTTATTTTCCCGTATTGTTTCTTCAATTCTTTATTCGTTGTTTTGAGTGCGTCAACAGTAACCATGACATCTGTTTTCACCGAAGTGCGCGATCCGCCCGAGGGGAAGCGTGCTTTCGTATCAGTAAACCCCGACTAAATAATAGATTTGACATCACTACTGCAATAAATGCTAGAGATAAGAAGAATTGATCTCTAGGCAGTAGTAGTGGCGCAGAAAGAATTGAAATATATGAGAAAAGCGGACTTTTGAGGTTGTCTTGCATCATCCCAGCTTGTTCCATGTTCCAAGACTGTTGTTGGATCTGGTCCTTCTGTGATTCGTACATTTTACGTCGTTGGAGTACCTTTAAAGCCTATTTTTGAAAAAACTCTCGATTATCAAAAGATGTCGAGCTTAAAACAAGAAAAAGATAGAGCTTGCCTTTTGCTTCAGGGCGTTCTTCCCAGGGCCTTCACGCATCTTAGAGAGTCGTTGCTGGTAGGTGGCAAGTTCGGCATTTAGCTTAGAGAGCTGGACGTCAATAGAGTCAACGCGAGACTCGAGCTATGAAGTTCGAGACAAAACCTATCAGCATACTTTTTCACCCATATACATAAATGACTCTGGAAAGCATGTGTACGCATGCACTCACATTCCCAATAGCACCTTGAAGAGTGGGCTTCGGAGCAGTATTTTTAGCTCCAAAGAGACGGTTCATGGTGGAAGCTGATTCTGATTGAGTACGCGTATTTGGATTGACCTCGGCAAGTAGAAAAAGATCTGTGGTAGACAAGATGGTGATGGTGGCAGGTGGTTGTAACTTGTAACTACGATAGAGGCTCTTGGCCCAGGCTTCTCAAGGATAGGTTTCGCCTGACCCCGCCTGCACGTGCGGCAATCGTTAATCTTAGCCCTGACCAACGTTACACAGCCAATCTGTTAGACTCAGATCACATCACTACATGTACTCGTAGCTTTATAGCGTTTCCGAACACGACCAATATTGCATGACATACAAAAAGGTGGATTTGGCGCTTTTTCGTATGTCATGCAATACTGGTCGTGTTCGGAAACGCTATAAAGCTACGAGTAGTCGACTCAAGTTTAATAATTCTACTGCTCTACGGACTGTCTAAGCAGGGAGCGAAAATATTCCTGGCATCATCAAACAACACTCTAAAAGCCCAAACGAAACTGCACCGCCGAAAGATGGTCTAGGATAATGCAACTCAGGGAGTTCAAGTACCAGGCATTGAAGAACGACTTGCAGCCTTTGGTTGGTACCAAGCAAGCAATATACCTTCGATCAACTGAACCTCATCGTAACGAACTCCTCCGCTCCATAAACGTCGCCTTCGGTCTTAATGCCGATAGGAACTTAATTTGGGCGGACGATGATTTACTTGCAATGGATCCTTTTATGCCACAAATCTCGATCACGAATTTGTCGCTCTCGTTGCTGATGATTGGAACACCACTCTGGATAACCTCTTACAAGAAGCCATTATGACGGACCGGTTAGAATGGCTGGAAAGGCTTACGATCGCACGGCAGCTAACAAATCGGACTTGTCGGAGGAACGGTATAGGAAAAACGCACTCGGTGGGGGTATTTGAGATCAAAACGAGTGGTGATTGCCTATTGATATTATAAGATATAGTTACATGCAATGGTTAGGAGGGTGAAAACGAACTCACTACCTACCAAACCCGCACGCTACGGTTGCCGAACTCTAAGAGGATAAACGGCAATGGTTGCTTGCTTGATCAAATAGGAGTTTCCGCCAATTTGGGCCATATCAACCTTTACGCAGCTTTATAATAGCCTTTATAAGCCAAAAGTACACTTTCCGCCGGTGCATAACATGATAAATGAGAATGAGATAGTAGTTCTTGTTATTGTCTCCGCTTTTACGTTTCAAACAAAGGAAAGAGTTTACAGTACGGTAAGAGAGTAAATACCGAGCAGTATTAACGTTAAATTAAACTGGTCTACCTAATCCCCCAATAGTCCGCAATTTTCCATGACGCAAGGATGGCATTTGTTGATCGGTCGATATGAAAATCTCAAGAAAACAATCATTAACTGATGTAAGGATACATGTAGTAGGTTAGTAAATTCAGTAGTCTTTTAACCCTGGAATGGGAATAGTATAATTTGTGATAAGCCACGTTTGTATCACTAGAGTGTTCTATTTTGTCACAAAAGTTATATGTACATGTAGGCACAAATACGTTTATCCCATGGCTTTAAAACTCGAAACAAGAAAAGCAAGTTTATGGACAAGTAATCTGGTATGAGAATTACTTGTCATCTAGAAGAAAGCTCCTGAGTCAACATCACCTATAAATAGTTGATGATAAGTACTGCAGCCTACCACAATACCTATTTTGATCTAGATTCTGCCCTTTTGTTGCTTTTCTGTACCGCATCACCTGAATGCATCCTATCCTATCCAATAACGCTCTTCATCTCTCACTAATTTTTTCTGTTGACTACATAGCTATCTTGCGGAACTAAATTGATCCTTTCTTGCGTTAAAGAGGCCCGCGGTGCTTACCGCACGCGCAACTTCCAACAACTCATCCTCGTGGCTTCCGACGGACCATTCCGGCGCATTCCTCCATCTTTGTTTTGATCCTGTAAGTCTAGCGAGGTAGATATATGCGGGATACTCACCCACTCAAGTTCAAACTCTTATCTTAGCGACCATTTCACTATTATTGTTGGCTGGTCTATTTCCCCTCATCTTCTCTATCAACCCCTCCCCCAGATTCATCCCCCACCCCCGCCCCCTAGCAAAATTTAAAAGCAACACCAGTAAGTTCTGCTCACGTGCCATCCACTGGAGCCTCTTCACAGTAAATAAATCGGGAGACTGACGGTTAACTACTGGAGCTTATGCAGACCTCATCTCAAGAGCCCTTCTTAGTATCGTCATAATCATCATACGCCGCTTTGCAGGGGTAAGATTAGATCGCTTGATAACACAATCGCCATCAGCCCTCCCCCACACAACAACAGCACCGACCTCCCCCCACCATCACTACCGACACCAGCAACCATGTTCTGGCGTTTTGGAGGCTACGCGAGCATTTCGACTCTGGACTCGATTCTGGATAAGCCTGACGTAACTCTTGAGGAGTTGCTTGATGAATCGGATCTTATCCAAGAGTTAAAACAACACAATACCAAGCTTATCGAGTACTTAAGGGACGAAGCTGTCTTACGTAGATTACTCGAATATGTCATCGCGCCCCGACGGACAGAAGAGTCTTCATCTTCTGACGGATGGGAGAGCAGTGTCAGTAGCAAAGAGGGAGAAGAAGGGATTCAGAACGGATGGGCCCAGCTTTCCGAGACCGAGCAAAAGGCTGAGCGGGAAAGGGAAGAAAAGTCAAGATTGAAGTATGCCTATGTCTCATGCGAAGTACTTTCAAGTGAGACATGGTCTTTGGCTGAGTCTTTAATGGGGAATTTATCGCATCTACGGATGTTTTGGGAGTTTCTCGAGCGTCCTTCTCCCTTGGACCCTCTACAAGCTGGTTATTTTACGAAAGTTAATGAAACATTGTTGGACAAGAAAACAGAGGAAATGATGGAGTTCTTTAAAGGCTTGCCCAACATCGTTTCTAAGATTTTGAAACATGTTGAATGTCCCATGATTATGGATTTGTTACTGAAGATTATCAGCATGGAGAAATGTGAAGGCGGTGCGGGTATTGTTGAAGTAGGCATCTATTCATCGAATCGTTAAACACTTTGAAATAAGTCATAATTACTGATTATCCATAAATGACAGTGGCTCCATTCTCAAAATTTAATGCCTCAGCTTCTGAAGTTTCTTTCTCCGGAATACTCGGCTGTAGCTCAGACATCGAGCGGAGATTTCATCAAGGCTATCATCACAATTTCAGCTAATGCTTCTCAAAACGAACAATCTTGTATCGGCCCCAATGATCTTACCCGACAGCTTGTCTCCGAAGCATGTGTTAAAGGCCTTATCCGTGATATGCTCTGCGGGGGAAACCCGCTTACTGTTGGTGTTGGAATCGTCATCGAGGTCATTCGTAAGAACAACTCCGACTATGATCCAGAGGTCGGAGGTATCGACAACACTCCCTCAAGCAGAGACCCCATCTATTTGGGCACATTACTGCGTCTTTTTGCTACACACGTTCCCGACTTTATGAATTTGATATTGACACAGACGATGGTTGTAACGAACGATGATGGGACGAAAACAGAAAAAAAGAGGGAATTAAAAGCTGCTTATGGAGGAACAATCGAACCATTAGGCTTTGACAGATTTAAAACTTGCGAGTTGATGGCAGAGTTGTTGCACTGCAGTAACATGGCTCTTTTAAATGAACAGGGCGCCGAGCGGTATGTAAGGGAAAGAGATAGGGAGCGTGATAGGATATGGGCCGAGAGAGAGAGGGATAGGTTGGAGGCAGAGGGTCTTGCTGATATCAACGGAGTGGTTGAGGGCGTGGTAGTTGAGAAAGCTCCTTTGCAGGTACAAAATGGTGGGGTAGAGGATACAATAAACGAGGAGGATTTTGAGGATGTGGCAGTTTCTCTTGACGAGACTGGGAAGGAGTCAGCTCAGACCAGCATTGGCCAAGATCCCTTCAGCGATCCCGAGAAGGATTCTAAACCTCAAAAGGCTTCTGAAGACGAAGATCTTTTTGTTGATGAACCACTTTCCCCCCCGACTACTCCAGCTGACACGACAATCACCTCAACCTCTGATAATAGCAAACCTATTCCGGCAGCAATACTTGCAGATGAGATCCCCCGACTGGATGTTACCCCGCCAACAACAGTTTTAGCAGTTGGGTCACCAGCCCCCTTTGGGACGACTGAGAAACCCAAAGAACTGGAAAAAAAGCTTAAAGGAGTTGATTCTCCTCTCCCACCTCTGCCAGAGAATGGAAAGGATTCAATTGAGAAGGGTCAAACAGGGATTGAACGGAATGAGGGCGGTTTACTAAACACCGAAGTCCCCAAAGCACCATCACCCCCTCCAGTGGAGGAAGATGATGATAGTCTTCTCAAAGGTGGCAGGTCTTTGGTAGCCGATATGAAAGCTGCGTCTGTCACATCGCCATCAACCCCTCAACCCGGCACAATAACCCAGGAGCGGATGGATGCCGAGCTTCCTCCACTCCCTCAGGAAGCTCTCGATCAACAAAACCAACCACAATACCCCGAAGAGGATCTTATGGACCTCGGAGGCTCATCCGACACAACCGTCTCGGATGAAGGGAATGCTACTTTCAGATCTCTGGGAAACTCGAGTTTCGAGGAATATGAGCCAATGATTGAAAAGGATTCGGATGGAAACCCTGTTGTAGGTGATTTCTTGAAAATGATGTTTGTTGAGAATTCGGTTGTTCCCACCATCTTGGTAAGCTTCACTTCTTCTTCTTTATTTTTGTCATTGTCGTGAAGGATTATTTGTTAACGTTGGGCTATAGGATTTCTTTTTCCGTTTCCCTTGGAATAATTTCTTGCACAATGTTGTATATGACGTTGTTCAACAGGTCTTTAATGGCCCAATGGACAGAGGATACAATCGCGCCCTTGCCATAGATCTCTTTGTCACAGGCCGCATCACAGAGCGAATAGTTGATGGTCAAAAGGAGTCTGATAGAGTACAAGCTGAACGGAATATGAGGCTCGGTTATATGGGACATTTGACACTTATCGCCGAAGAGGTAGTCAAGTTTGCCGAGCGCCACCCTCCAGAAATTTTGGGCCATAAAGTCCTCGAAAAAGTCTCTGATTCTATCTGGGTGGAATATGTTGAGGACACCCTAGCAGCTACAAGAGAAAGAGATAATGCCATCCTAGGAGGTGTGAGGCCAGATATGAATGTGGGACCGCGACAAGCTGTTCTGAACGCCGTTCAGGCCCAAGCATTTAATGCTAATGCTACGAATGCCGGATCATTGACTCTTAGTGGCAGCATAGCAGCTGAGTTAGATAGTATCGATTTACAAAACGGCAGTAATAACAACAGCAACAATACATCTACTGTTGTGGGCAGTGGAACCGGTAGCGGGAGTGCAGGTGGGCTTTTGAGTGGGTTCGGAAGCTCAAGCGATGAGGAAGACGAGGACTTGGAACATGATGAAGACGATGAAGAGGTTACGAGACTAGGGTTGAGTGGAAGTAGTGATCAAGTGGGTGACCTTACCGATTTTTTGTTTGATGATGACCTTGAGGACATATTCGAGGATATGACATTCCTATGAGTTCAGAAAGGCCTGTTTATAGTGTTTCTCTCTCTTTCATTCCTATGAGTTGGGTGTCTTTTTCCTGACCGCCTTTCTCTTTTGTATCGTTTAAAATCCCGCGGCGTTCAGGAAAACAGGGCGGCGGAGTATTGGTTTGCTTATATCCGAGGAATAGCCTTTTTTTTCCCTTCTTTTTTTTTTTTTACATTCATTCCTTTCCTTTCCAAAAGTTTCTGCCTTTTTACTTTTCTTTATCAAGAGACTAGACTTTCACTCTCGTCTCCAATACTTTCTTACTTTCCTTGTTCTGATGGTGCACACCACGTACCGCAGAAAAGATAACGCCCGAGTTGAGAACCAAAGATTGCTAACCAGAAATGGTGATACGTATCATTATAGTTTGCCACATACATATCCCAAGAGATAAGTAACGTCGACAAGTTCGGATCCTCTGACGAAGAGGATGATGATGAAATTTCATTCTCAACCGCCCCCAGCGAGCCTCCGCCGCCACCGCCATTGCCTTTGAACATAACTAGAAACTCCACAACTACACCAACTACACATTCTACGGCGAGGCAGAACGCTGATGTTGAGGGAGATAGCAGTGGTGGGTTCGAGGAGATTGAGGAGGTTGACGTTTTTGCTGAGGATGTCGATGTATGCCACTTTCTATTCCCATCCTCGGCCCTGAATTTTGACTAATATTGGAAGGGAAATTTCTAGAGTTCTGATGAGGACGATGATCTCAGCTCTGGATTAGGAAGACAGAAACCGAGCCCAACCCACGAAGCAGAAAAACGTGTAATGCTGGAGGAAGAGGATACAGATGTGGATTTCATAAGTGCAGGTATCAAAGGACTTGATGTGAAAAAGAGTACGCCTGCAAGCGACGAAAAAACCGCTTCAGCCCCAGCGGAAGTTGGAACAGAAACTGCCATCGAGGGTGGTAAATAGTATAAGAGCATGGCATTCTGCGAATTTTTTGTGAATAGACGGTGGTGGTATATATGCCATTTGAGAATCATGCTCTTATGACATCATCCATAATCTTTTCGTTCCTGTTGCTAGTGTATTGCTAGATGGTTGGGTTTTCTCTTTGGGGTGGGGGGGACGGAGGGTTGGGTTGGGAGGCTCTTTCTTATTTCTATTTTTCTCTGCGCGAGCAATGTCTTATCTGTGTTTCTTTCTTTAATCGCATATTGATGTCAATTTTGGGGGAGAAAGAACTATCCAAGGGAAGAAGACTCCTAACACTTAACATCTTCCTTTAGGATCAACCTATCAAGCCAACCTACGAACCTGGATCGTTTTCTCTTGTCTTGTTTAACATAAAGGCATTGTATTTTCATGGTGAGGGCGCATTTCATTTACTTTCCATTTTCTCTCTTTGGAAATATATCAAGGCACGGGGTATCGGAATCATTTCTAGGTGGGAGGAATAGTCTATGCTGTGACGATTTGTATGAGTTATGGTTATTTTTGAGCAATTGATTCATCGTTCGAAGGGATACAGCTATTATGAATAAGCCAGGTACTCGAACTTATATATTAAACTGCTCTACGAATTCTCGAATGCTGATTGGTACAACACTTAAGGTCGTAATGGGAGTGAGGGAGAGAAAAAAAAGAAAGAAAAAAAACCGACCTAATGGACCGAAAATATGATCCTAGAGACCACTTACCTTTGTGATTAGACTATTGCGGACAATACTTAGAAGATCCCAAGAGCAAGAGCGTTCTTTATGATACCTTCCCTGGGTTCTTGGATCCTATGAGCTTACCGAATACTACGGAAAAAAAATTGGAGGAGTCTCGAGATATCCATTTTATACTTTTTTGTTCTTCCCGGGATCCGCACATAATTCTCTTCCTCGGTCGCCATAGAAGCGGCGAGTGATGTCTGGTGGGTGGAGAGCGGGAGCTGTCACCCAATCAGCAGCTACGAAACATAGATTACCTCAGCTGGTCTGTGCCCAGAACTGCGGTCGACCCCACGACGCCCGACGACCATCATCATCGATTCCACCCCTCCGTTCACTAAAGCGGACATCCGGACTCGGGCTATTTAAACAACACTTTGCCCCTCCGCCTCCCCCGGCTCGCAGCAGAGCCAAGCTTGCTCAATTGACATCAACACCACTATTCATCGTCGAGAATGTTTCTAGCACGGCACACCCCGTCCGGTTCGGCGGTTGCGGTGGTATCGCGCCTGGCTCGCCCTTCCGTTGCTATTCAACAGCGTGGGTTGGCCACCTCCAGCGATGCCCCGCCACCGAAAAAGACAAAGTTTGGCGGATTATCAGACCAGGATAGAATCTTTCAAAATCTCTACGGCCAGCTTGGGGCGGATCTAAAGACTGCCAAAAAGTATGGCGATTGGTACAAGACAAAAGAGATCCTGCTCAAGGGCCACGACTGGGTATGCTTCTATATCTTTTTTACATAGAGTCGGATATTTGGCTAGGTGAGATGAATATAATACTAACGCTTGACCTGTACGGGATAGATTATCTCTGAAGTTAAAGCATCCGGCCTTCGTGGACGTGGAGGAGCAGGGTTCCCTTCCGGCATGAAATGGGTATGCGCCTAATCTCCGGCATCGATATGCAATTTGCTGATGTTTTTTTTTTTTTCCTTTTAAAAAAAAGTCTTTCATGAACCCACCTGGATGGGAAAAGGGAACTACTCCTCGTTACTTGGTGGTCAACGCAGATGAGGGCGAGCCTGGAACATGCAAGGATCGTGAGATCATGCGTAAAGACCCCCACAAGCTCGTTGAAGGTTGTTTGGTTGCAGGACGAGCTATGAACGCTACTGCAGCTTACATCTACATCCGTGGAGAGTTTTACCACGAGGCAACTGTACTTCAGAGAGCTATTCAAGAGGCATATGCCGATGGACTTATCGGCAAGAACGCCTGTGGGTCTGGATATGACTTCGATGTCTTTATCCACAGAGGGATGGGGGTGGGTAAATTTGACTTCTGCGTCAATGATAAAATGCTAATTATATACTATACAGGCCTATGTATGCGGTGAGGAAACTTCTCTCATTGAGTCGCTTGAAGGGAAGCCAGGAAAGCCCCGTTTGAAGCCTCCTTTCCCGGCTGCTGTCGGTCTTTTTGGATGCCCATCTACCGTCGCCAATGTTGAGACTGTCGCTGTTGCTCCAACAATTTGTAGGAGAGGCGGTTCATGGTTCGCCCAATTTGGTCGTGAGAGGAACTCCGGTACCAAGCTTTTCTGTATCTCTGGTCACGTCAATAACCCCTGCACTGTTGAGGAGGAGATGTCGATCCCCCTCCGAGAACTAATTGAGAAACATTGTGGTGGCGTCAGGGGTGGATGGGATAACTTGCTCGCTGTTATTCCCGGAGGATCTTCAACCCCTATTTTGCCCAAAAACATTTGTGACGATGTTCTCATGGATTTCGATGCTTTGAAGGACGCCCAGAGTGGTTTGGGAACTGCCGCCGTTATTGTTATGGATAAGAGCACAGATGTTGTCCGAGCAATCTCAAGGTAATTCCCCGAATACTGTACACACACAGAGTTCTACTTTCCCTAGCAAGTGGTTAACTCAAATGTTCATAGGCTGTCTAAGTTTTATAAGCATGAGTCTTGTGGACAGTGTACCCCTTGCCGTGAGGGTAGTAAATGGACTGCACAGATAATGGAGCGCTTCGAAAAGGGCCAAGGAAGGGAACGAGAAATCGATATGCTCCAGGAGCTCACTAAGCAAGTCGAAGGTCATACCATCTGTGCTTTGGGTGAGGCGTTCGCTTGGCCACTGCAAGGACTCATCCGTCATTTTAGGCCAGAGTTGGAGGCTAGAATGGCGAGCCATGCTCAGGCTAGCGGCGGATCGGCTCTGGCAGGTGGATGGGAACATGATGCTCGGTTGAAGGGAAAACTTATTGCACCGGGACAATAGTTATTTTGTTATTTGTACATTTTTGTTTGAATGCCCATATTATAGTATGGACTAAGTTTGCTATGTGGATACCAGTGAATTATCTTTGTTGCATTTTATCTTGTGAGTACATCAAACACTTGATACATTCCAATATGCTGGGTTTGAGGTAACTACTGGTGATCAGCCATGGGTATGCGCATGGTGGGGTTTTTGCCCATTAGTAAATAAGAATTTTGAAGTATCTTTACGTAGACTTCAGAGTAACATCGCCTTTAATTTTTCTCTTCCTAAATTGCGGCCCTTTTATGATGCAAAATCCCAAAACTCCTGATATACGAAAGAAGAAAAAAGCAAAGGCGGAAAAACACCTCTTTCTAATTGCATTATTGCACAATCATCTCTTGTCGACTATCACTCGAGTCATTCTACTGACTATAGTAGCTTTAGATGGCCGGAGATTTCGTTCACAACAGACACGGGCGCTATATATCAACCACTATTAGTAAATGATTCTTTCCTTAACTCAACCATCTCCAGATAGAGATATTACCAGGTCCGATACCCAGCACCGTAGCACTGCCAGCTGCGATCTGTGTCCGGCCCGCATCATGCACAATCTTAGCGACAACACCCAAACTCATTGCCTGCGCCTGTAGTATATTAAGTTCGTCCTCGCCTTTGGCTTGTAATGCGATTTTTGTCTGCCCATAATTTTCCCAGGCACGCACAAGGTGTGGGGCATGCTTTTGGGACGCTTTGTAGCACATGAGAGTTGCGTGCCCGCACTGGGCAGCGATTTTGCCCTAATTTTTCGTTTCAGTTTCACAATAGATTTTATGAGATATTGCGGAAAGATTGGGCTATACCTTTGTCATTCCGAGATCTGAACGGACTATCAAAACCTACTTGCGCCGGGGGAAGTCAGCCATATCCATGCTGAGCCCAGGTGGTAGAACTCAGCTCGTTGTTCATTAACTGATAGAGGTATACAGGACTTACCATTTTGCAGGCTTCATGACTGTTCTCGAACTTATTGATATTGACCCCCCCGTCGTCATCCTCTTCATCTTCGCCATTCTCATCTTCCGATTCCCACTCCACATCCTCGCCATCCTCCGCATCCACCTTAGCCTTTCCCTTCCCCTTCTTATCGATAGCTTTGATACCCGTGTTCCGATCTGCACCAGCGCCAAAGTTATCATCAAGCACTACCGTGTCCTTTCCATTCAGTTCATGAATGTTTTCTGCCTTGCGGAGGCCGGAGGTCTTGCCGACATAGTAGCCGGCGATGGCACAAATGACCGCTGCGAGGAGTGTGGTGAATGGTGGGCTTAGTGCAGGCATCTTTCTTTCGAGCGTAAAGAATATTGGATCAGAATGGCCTGGCAACGGGCGGAGCGGAGGAGAACTCGGTGGATTGTGGTTGTGCGTTGTTTATCTTTCAGATTTTGAGGTTCAAACATTGGACAAGCATCATGTCACGTGTGTAACATATAAACTCCGGAGTTATTCAGGGAGCCAATGTATAATTGCTTTACAGCGAGAGGTAAAATTATTGTAGAAACAGGGGTCTAAAAACAGGGTTTCTGTGGCTGGGCAAGCCAATAGGACTCCTCCCATATTTCTACAATAATCTTACCGCAAGCTGTACGTAGTTCCCAGTCCAGAACTAAGTGCACTACAGGACATTATCTATTACAGCGTGAGGTAAAATTATTGTAGAAATATGGGAAGAGCCCTATTGGCTTGCCCAGCCATAGAAACCCTGTTTTTAGACCCCTGTTTCTACAATAATTTTCCCTCTCGCTGTACTCTACCACAGTCTCTCTTGGATATGCGTTTTCGAGAAAGTTCGGCTTTTAGGTTGTGTAATAATTGGGTTGGAGCAATGATATTACCCTAAATATTTTTCCCACTCAACCAATTGGTATCTACTCTACTCTACTCATCGCTTCGTTCCACTTCCTCGGAAATGTGAAATTCAGGAAGGAGGTCTTCTCTAAATTAGGCAGGTATGCGATTTTCGTCCCTGTTTTGTAGACCTGCATTCTTAAATTCATCGAGTAAGATCTCAGTGTGATTTATATACCGCCTAATGGAGATATATTAGTTTATTAGGTTATTCAATAAAGCAGAGCTGAATAAGCCTTCACACGCTGCCACTCAATTGATTAAGCACATAAACACTCGGATTTATTCTTTCCACGAAGCTTGAAGATTACTCCAGAAAGGCTCTGAGGGATCACGAGATTCAATGCTATCTCTCGAAACAAATTTATCGGGATCTACATATATATGCTCGATATTATATGTCTTCGAATTAAAAATAAAAATGATAGTGGACCTATACTTCCGTTACTTAGCTGCTCTCAACACAGTACTATCGTAGAATGTTGTGCCCCGGTTTGAGCCTGATACTATAATTTCTACTCATATACCCACTACCTTTAGAAGTAGCCTAGATCAAACTAAATTTAGTTCAACTTGATGTTTACTCAATTTTATTTTTATTTTTATTTTTAGGGTTTGAGCATTGTTGAATCCCTGTGGTTAAGTCTTTTCTTCATACTCACTAGCACCGTACCCACGGGAATGATGACCAGAATGACCAAAGGCCCCTAAGTTCAAGGCGTGAGTTGAGAGAGTCCGATTATTACTGAGAATTCAAGTCTGATTTCTACCAGGATAATCCCCAAAAATTAGCGGTTAGTAAGACATACCTTTCATGTCGTGAAAATAAAGTTTTAATAACGTAGTATATTATATCGCTACGAAACAAGGTTCACCCTACATATTCCGTCACGTGGTAAGTCCTTTTGAGAGAATGTCTGCTCACACGCCTCGGCAAGAAGAATCATTTCTACTTTCTGGGGAAATGACTGGTATGTATGTATGTAAGGTAAGAAGGCCAGAAACTGCGGTCGGTACCACCTCGGGACACGTTCCGGCCGTGGTCAAAAAAGTACACCTTTTATCATAGGCCGTAGAAAAAGCAATAGATGCAGAAAAATAACCTCAATTAATGACTGCGCGTTAAAAATCATTGACGCATGAAAATATCCCCAGACTAGAAAAAGGAAAGGAAAAGGAAGAAAAAAAAAATCGTTACTGTTAGATATCTATGTACTTTTTCCCCGGAATTACATGTACTACTCCAGATGGGAAAAATATAGAGCACAATAGGTACACAAGTCGACAAGAGTAGGTACGTCTCGCAAGTGAACCGCATAACCGCGGCAGCATCCGTTGTCACTCGCCTGTCTCAAACGCACATAAGTCGTCTTCATCCATCTAAAGATAGCGCCATGACAGCCTTGCATCCCCCCCCCCCCACTGTCTCCATAATACAGACCATCAAGGAATGAAAAACGCCAACGCATGCACAGATCAACACATAAAACTCGTCCAGCCATTTGCTAGTGATAAGTAGCTCCTAGGTATCCTATTGTCTTCCCCTTAGTATGTACCACACCCCAATAACAACCAGCCATTTCCAATTCCTTAGCTTATCGCATAGAAACCCGCCCTCCAACCCAACAAGAGAAGTGACAGGAAAAAAAGAAAAAAGAGTGAAAAATAGTGAAAGACAACGAAGTGGTGGTGGGGCAAAAAGCCAACTGTTCACTCGAAAACCAAAGCCCGCTAAATAGATGGAAAAAAAAATCGGAAAGCTGCAGAAGATATCAAAGGATATAAAAGCAAAAGAACCCACCCCTGTAACGAAAGGTGGAGGGGGGACAAAACTCCCACATACCCCATGTCCGACGTTCATACGTATCCCACAAACCCCACATGCACAATGAAAGGGAAACACCCGCCTATCTCAAACACCATCGTACATACCATAAATCCCCACGGAAATCATCTTCTCGATGGAACCCTGACAGAAAGAAACACCAAGGAAAAAGCAACATAGAATGCGGAGAAAGATGAATACACCCGAAACTGGAGTACATACAGCGGACTGTACCGCCCAAAAAGATCAATCACAGCCACAACTGGGTACATATAAAACTGACCCGAGCTTCAACTCGCAATTCGTCACTGACAAGTCTGAAACCAATATCCGTAGATTGAATTGGTACTTACTCTGTATCGTGACATGTCTTCAGAGATGAAGCCATTTTGTAAAAGAAAAAAGGGGACCTGAACAAAAAAGGCGAGAAATTACAACCTTTAAAATCGAAAGAAAAAGCAGAAAAGAAACCTTCCCTGAAGCAACGGTCGAAGATATAACGAATAAAGCAAGAAGAAACCCCCATGAAACATCTCCAACGATCCAATTCCATGCTACCGAATTGCCCTCCAATGTCCCCAAAAGTCCGTAACAATGCTCAGAAAAGAAAGACATGGTAAAATAAAGGATATAGAAGACGACCCGAAAACGGGCGTATAAGCAAATCGCAACCGTACAAAAGAGGGAATAACATAAAAAAAAAAAAAAAAAACTCCAGGATCCTTTGTACACCAAGCAACAATCCTTTGCTGCTTGCAGAGCAGACGGCGTCCACATATTTTTGCCGTGAAATTTTGTTCAAAAATAGAAACTTTTTTCAGTTTTTCGTGAAACAAACCCAAAAGAAAACACGCCATATCATCGACTCGCGGAAGTTACAACTGATGTAGGTTTATTCAAAATCATCACCACCTGTTGATTTAGATTAGCAATTGCTTTACATTCACTAAATACTTAAGAATAAATTACCTTCATCCATGGTGTCATTTCCATCAGTAATTTCCCGACCATTAATGTCAACGACGATCCTGCGTCCTCTCTTTTCTTCGGGAACCCCATCTCTAGCAGCACCAAAATCCAGCACCTGCCATATAGTTTTAGCCTGCTGCCTCCATGAAAATACGATTTGGGTAGGAGAACTAACCTCGATATAAGTAACATCCTCCCTCTGCACAGCTGCAACACATCTTCGTTCATTGAACTTCACCTGCCAAACTCCACTCAGATCCGTCAAGAGATCTCTAATGAAGTCTCCAGTCTGCACATTCCACATTTTGACCGTCTTATCAGAACCAGAAATGACCTTATGGCCATCATGCTGGAAACAGGTGATGGCTCCAGTGTGGGCTGCAAGTGTCTGTTTGCACTGGCCGGTTTCCGGATCCCAGATTCTCAGTGTTGTGTCTGCAGCAGCTGATACGAGTCTATCGTGGCTCAAGTCCAATAGACCGACGAGCTGGGTGTGTCCTTCGAGCGTGTAAATTGGCGATCCAGTATCGAGTGACCAAATTTTAACCAGGTTGTCCATGCTTCCACTAATACAGCGGTTGCGTTTATGATCCAGTACGACGCTGTAAACTTTCTGGGAATGCCCTCGAAGGGTGTGAACCGTCTCTCCCGTTGATATTTTCCATACCTTAACAGAGTAGTCATAACTACCACTCACAAGGGTATCTCCATAAGCAGAAATCGCGCGAACAGAGTGCTGATGTCCAGAAAGGGTGCGGACAAAGTATGGGTTGTTGTTAGGGTTCAAAAAGGCATCACCATCCTGTCCATCTCTTCCAGGCAAATAGGTCTTATCACCTGTCATTGGAAGTTTCCATACTCGCAAAGTCGAATCACGAGATCCAGTAATTATCATAGGCACTTTCGGCATAATTAGATCCTTGCCATCCGCCTTCACCCCGATCTTGGTCGGCATAAGGATTTGTAAGCAGCGGACAGTTGAGGTGTGGCCATGAAATATCTGCGTGCACTCTCCCTTGATGATATCCCATACCCTCACAGTCCTATCAGTGGATCCAGATACAAGTGTGTTTCCTTCATACTGCAGAGCCCAAACACCACCTTCATGTCCCTCAAGCTTGTTTCGCAATGCACCCGTGTTGGTATCGTACACGTTGATATTGGTATCATCGGAGCCTGTCAAAATCTTATCCGTGTCAAACTGTAGGCAAGTAACTACATGACGTTGGTGACCGCGGAAGGAGATATGCCTTGGTTTTACTTGCGGGCGAATCCAGCTGCGGCGGATAATGTGGTGTCTGCGATAAATCGATTTGAACAGGTGTAGATTCCTCAGCGAAGGCAGCCCAACTGAAGCCTTTGATCCAGCCTTCTCGGCCGCATGTGCCGCCGCGTTTGGACCCACGGAATTTGAGATGATTTCAGATATTATTTCGTTGAAATCTTCCTTGCATAGGGTTTCCACAGCCTCCCGTTTCTTTTGTTGTCTTTTTGAGTTAGCTCTAGTATTAATCTTTTTCTTCTGCCTTCCCATGGGTGGAGGTGTTGTGAACGCCGAGTTACCACCACTAGAGTGACGGCCTGATCGACTTGGGACAAGACCTGCATTAATATCCCTTTCGCAGTCGTCATTACCCTGGGGATCCTGGTATCCCCACCCTTCTCTCACTGCACGATCCAGCTCTCCTTCTGCCAAGACATAACCATCATCGTCAAACAATTTTTTCCAGGTCCACTCATCCGAGTCCACGATAACCCTCCACCGCCTAGAAACCTGAGCAGCATTACAAAGACTTTGAACATCAAGATACTTGATGACGTTTAAGGATAGTTCGGGGGGTAGTAGCGTCAGGAAGTCGCATTTCAGCGCAGGATTAACGACTTCGGCAACTGTTTGGAGGGTACTCTTTGAACATCGGCGGAGAAGTTGGTACATTATATAAGTCTTGACAGCTGATGGCATTGCATCAAAGGAATCAAGCATTTTAGGAATTTCCATCAGTCCAGGCGTGTATTGCTCCATAGGAGTTTGAAGTTGCATATGCTCTCTTCGTGGACTCAATATTAATTGGGTTGACTCATCCATCATCATATCCTCTTCACTCGGCGGTAGTTCAAGTGGTGAGTTGATGTCGTCTGTATCCATCGCCGAAAAGTAGCTGTTGCCATGAGTTAATGCTGCCGTAACCGGGCTTAGGCTAGGACTTGGTAGGCTAAGAGGTTGAGCCGCACTATCGTTACTAGATGCCATAGCCTCGGTGTCAACTTCGGGGGGGGTTGCAGCCACAATCGTTCCATCAGACGCATCATCCAAATCAACATCTTCTCCAGGGGTTGGAGTCGCGGCATTCATAACAGCATCCTCGTTATCCATGTCTAAGGGCTTAGTCCCGAGGCGAGGGGATAATGTTAGTGGTGTCTCTTGCTGATGAGTCTGGACTGGCGTTACAGACTGGGCATTTTGCAGTTGACTAAGTTGTTGATGGACGGGTCGGAACGGCCTGGGAGCGAATGTTGCGGTAGGAGGCTGACTCTCGGGACGTGTGGGGGTCGCCGGGGTAGCATTTCGGCTGGAACGCAGGTGTTTCCTAGGTGATGGTGTGTTTACCTTTGGGCTGGTGGTCCCTATGCGCGGCTTTCCGGTTTGGCGACGCTTGTTACTCTTCTGCATAGTAGCTACGCGTTCAGCAGCCTCTGATATTGACACCGGGGAAGCAGGCCTTTTCCTGGTAAATGGAATGGTGGCTGACGTGGGTGGACTCGTCAAAGGGTTTGATTCCTCAACATGTTCTTCTCCTCGGGACACTTTCCTAATCACGCCGTTGTTTTTGATGAGGTTGTATACGAGTTGATCGAGCTGACATTTGTCCACAGTCAATAAAAACCCATGAGTTTATCCAGGCCGATTGTAATCTTACCTCTCTAACGGACTGTTCGGGGTCATCAGTCTCTCTAAAGTGAGTTCTCTTCCCATTCAAGTCAAAGCATAACCTTTTGAGGTTTGAAGGTGTAGGAGTGGCCGCCAAAGGGAATTCCTTCGGGTCAAGTTCATTAAGATTTCTTGGTGGTTTCATAACCAGTTGTGGAAACGACATGGTCGTAGTAGTCGTTGTAGTAACTACCGTAGTCTGGGTTGTAGGAGCAAAAGAGAACTGCCCAACAGACGAGAAAGGGGCGATGCGAGGTTCACGACGAGATCTCTGATGCTGCTGTTGTATTATTGATGATGAGCCCGAAGATAACGATGCCGATGAAGACATATCGATCTGTGGCTGCTGTTGCTGCTGCTGTTGCTGTTGCTGCTGCTGCTGTTGGTGATGGCGGTTGTTCCGCCTGAGTGAGTTATGTACATGAGGTGCTGATGGCGGTTCCATGGAACGAGATTTAAGTGTGGGAATGGTATCCTTTTTATTTTATTGTCGTACAGAGGGAGCGAGACGATCTCTCGGGAATACAGGGCTCGTTTTCGATGAAAAAGCGAAAGGACCCCGAGGATTCGTGTACGTCTAGAGTAGGTATCAACGATTCTTTGATCTAGAAGTTGATGATGGAAATGGTTGTGTTATTGAGGTAACGAGACGTTGCTCAGCCTCTCCACGATGGTATGGAGTAGGAGAGAAAGGGAATATCCAAAAGAGTGGTTATCGGAGAGAAGGATATTGGGAGGTGGGAGGGGAGGGGGGTTGTGTTGAGTGAGAGAAAGTGTGATGGAGGAATCCGCTGGCTGGCGCCGAGCAACAAGAGGCAAGGAAGGGAAACGAGAAACGAAAGACTGGAAAGGGGGGGGGGGGGGGGTGGGTAGGTATGGGTATGCCACTCGTAGTGTTGGGTGACGGAGGAGAACGAGGAGGGGAGAGAGGATGCCGGCCGCTGCTGGTGTGCTGCGGCACTGCAGGAGGCAGACGATTACGGCTTTTGAGTCCCTTTCCTCCCTTTCAAATATTCGTCCCTATCTCCACTTTCTGTCTCTTAGTCTTCTCTCTATATCTTTCTCTCGAGGTTTTCTCTCAAAGATATTCCTTTTATTCGCTTTCGTACTGTTCTGCTTAGGCCCGTTGATTCCACAATTCAACGATCTTTCAATCAACCTCCCCGTTGTCAGTACAGGTAATCAACAAAGTAGCCCAAAGAAATCAAAAATCCGTAATATACATAACAGAACCAGGAGAATCACAACGCAATCAAGAGTGAGGGGAATAGATATGCGAGGCAAACGCTGGAAATGAATGGGGACCAGCAGCACCACAGGCGAGGATGTTCCTCCGAATCTCCACTCGCAGCAGCAACGACCATCTCCTCTAGGCCTAAACTAGCCATACCCGGTAATCCCAACCCTCCAAACTGCCAATTTTTCCCCGTCGCCCCCCTTTGTTGCTAAGGTATTTTCGCCTCGCCTTCTTCTTTTCCAGTTGGCTGAAAATCTCTTGCCAAACGGCCTAGATAAAATCATCAAACTGTTCGTCAGCAAAATCAGACACCCCCCCCTCCAGGTAAATAAACATCTATGTTAATAATAACCTAAACCCTAACCTTGCTTAAACCCAAATATCGGCGGTTTCCAATATCATGGCCCCTTGCATCGTCCAATAGTGCTAATCATTCTCTCGTGTTATCCACGACGAGGGGGAAACATGTGTACCTGCTCATTGATAAGTCGAAACTTACCTCTGTCCCCTAAAGCCGTTAAATGGCTGTTCTGGCAATGAGAAAAGTAATAACTCCCCCACGCTATATAACATCTTGATATGGCCCGCAGACATCGGCGATGAATAAGTGCCGAATAGGAAATGATTGCGCTGAAAATATCCGTCTCTCTTGTCGCCTCCCCGCCGGCTAGCTAGTCATCGGTCCGGTTTCTGGCTGGCGGGAAAATATTTAGCGAGAAATTCATGAAAATTCCGTGGGGACTCAGAATTGAAAAACTAAGGACAGAAGAATCTTGAGGACCCCACACTTGCGTGTCTAGTACAACGGCAACCAGCGCAAGAGTCACAAGTACATGGGGTGTTTGTAGTTTCGGGAACAACAATAATCCGGGTAACAAGGGGTATATAATAACCTCGAGCTCTTTGAATATTAGATCTCTCGACGTCGGAGTTACGCAACTACCAGAAGAAAACTCGCAGACGAATAGCTGCGGGAGTGCCAGTTTAAAACAAGGAAAGGGAATTGGAAGTGCTGGCAACTGCACCATGCCTCGGCTCCCGGCACTCATCAGGATAATTAAATTATATCTCGCCATGGCACCCCCAAACACGGCCAACGACACCAGCTTGCTATACGCCTCTTTATTCTCCGACAAATCAATATCTAGACAGTACTTCAGTATATACTACTATCCAGTAAGTTTAGAAAAAGTTTCGATATAAATATTCACCACTAATCTACTGTCTACATCCTCTTCTTCAAATTAAGGAGCCCGGCCAAGCATAACAAGAGCCTTTGACGGTTCCATATCTCTTCTGAAACATGCCTACTCATCACAGGATGATATTCCCATCGATCACGAAAAATCACTCGACACCTTTCTTAAAGTTGCCGCATGAGTCATTTCTTGGCGAACCAGGCGAATCACGATCTGGGAAACTGTTTCAAATCCGTTGTCGGACCCGTGCGTAGTCTCGACCGCCTGGCTTTCAATTAAAACCATCCCAGCTCTCATCCAACTAAAACTTCATCACGTCCTATGTGTAACTAGGTCTGTTCTGTCTAGCCCTAGATACCGATGCCATCTTGGGTACTGTGCTCAAAACGATCGTGGGGACATTTTCCTTCCTTGAGTTGAAAAGATGACCAGCGCTTTGACCGTATTTGACTCCAAAACGATTCGCGGGGGTTCGGCAAAAACCCCTAGGCAGATCGTCCGGGGTAGACGCACTGCAGACACCCCCCACGTCGCTACCATGTCTTGCAAGTTGCGGCTCTTTAGCTGGTCACGAGCCCCCGAATTAGCAAATAAATAGCACTTGAGTTATTCTAGTGTCGCTTCCAAGAAATAGGATAAGTCATATTTTGCATATGGATCAGGGCCCAAAGATATAAAACGCGAGCTATAAAAAACAATCGATACAAATTGTGCAATCTGTGAGATCTAATATGCGTGCGATAACCCTTGGAACCCCTTGAGCTCTCTCACTACGGGAGGGGAAACATGGAGTGTTCTTCAAAACTTTAAATCATTATCAAAACTAAGGCCTCCTGAACCGACCCTCCCATTCAGATGTTGCATAAAGTTTTGGATATGCCGGATAAAGGACGCATGGAGGAGATGCTCTTGGCACCGGTACAAAATTTATGATATAAAAAAAAATGTCCTGCGTCCCTCATCTCATGCAAAAAAGCATCCCCTATCCTCTACCAAACGACGAGGTTTAAGGCTTTCAGTGCCGTACCATGGGTTTCGTCACGGACGATCACTCGGCCACCAATTAAACCGCCGGAGAGTTGTTCGGGCTAAAACACGTACGCATGAGTTAAAATTTCACAAAATAAATTCAGGTACGCCCTATATGGAGGAGAAGCAATATATGTCCTGCCAAGATTATGGGGCGCCTATGCACACAGTAAGCTTGATAACACTCCTCAATCGTCACTGCGTCCACCTGCCTCATCAATCTCATCAATAATCAACTCTATTTCAGTTAATCAGTATCGGAATTAGAATCCTGATTTGTCTATTACGTGAGTCAACTTGAAGGTTTTCTAGACTCGGGATGTCACCGCGGCGACCTTGTAGTATACGAAGGGCTCTCCTTAGCTGTTCTTTTCGACTTCCGGACAATGACTAGAAATAGATAAATACATTACGAGAGGTTGCATACGTATACCGAAACATCAGAAAAAGATCGGAGTGATTCAACAGGGGAATTATACACCAAAATTTCAATATCACCGCCCAAATAGCATTGCCTCCAGTTGGCTTATACCCTCCTGTCTTGGAACGAATATTCTCGGGTTTGGCGGAATTTGAGCTATGTGTATCTTGGGATAGCATATTCTATCCCGCCCTACCCAGTGAGTGCTTCTGGCGATCGGGTTTCGTCACATCCAGATCATAATACTATCGGTTTACAAGTTATTCATAACACACCACTCTACGAAGCTGTCTGTGATGGATCTCGCGACCAAAAGCGTCCAGCTAGTGCACCCGAGCGCTCCTCGGGAAAGAAAAAAATATTGGTGTAGTTAGCCGCCATGGTATACTTGGTGTATATGTTGTATACATACCGCAGCGATTGATTCTAATGACTGGGGATTCATACATGGGCCCGCGTTCCCTGTTGCTCATTTGATTGTTTGTCTTGATTTCATGTGAAGCTGAGCTGAGATGCTGGAGGCTGCGAGTCACGGATCTGCTGGGAATGAACATGCGTAAAGGTGCAGAAACAGATAGGGATGATATGGGCTATTTACACATGTATATCACCTTTTGCGCTCTCCCCACATATACGTTATGCTCACAGACTCACAGACTCACAGTTAGGTGTACATGTGTAAGTACACTCGAAAAACTCCATAATAATGATGAATATTGAGCTCACCTACCCTGGCCTAAGACAGCTAGCTATGACTAGGCACCCTTCAATTCATGCCGGATGGCCAGCTACAAAATGGAGTTTGTCAAGTCTGTCGAGAACAACGTGATCGAACACATTATCCGGAATTTAATCTTACCTATATTCCATTTTCGGGCCGAGGCGCAGCTGTGCCGAGGTCTAGGGTGAATATTCAACCAGCACTATCGTTTATCACAAGGCTCTTCGTCACAGATTATCACTCGCACGCTTGACTCGGCCACCAAACAAGATTTCGGTTCCTTAATCACAGCAACATACCGAATACCTGCAAATATTTTCCGAAGTAAGAATGAAACCAACAATTACAAAAAAGAAACTACAATACGTCTAAAACAGCTTCGGCCAAAACACCGGCGTATTCCTCTTCCACGCCTCATACTCCTTCCTGCCACCAAACCTCTTATCATACTTCTTCTCCGACAACGGCACCCCGGACACCCTCGTCAACAACAAGTACGTAAATACGGGACTCACTACACTCATCATCACGCCCACCGCGGCACCCCCGTAAAACTTCGCACCCATCCCACCTACCAGCCCTCCACCCAGCCCAGCAATTACCGCACTCCCAATCCACAGCGTCGTCTCACCGGCGTAGTTTGGATGCCTACTGAGCGCCCATAGGCCCGCGTGGAGGAAGTCCTCGCTGTGTTTATTGGCACGCTTGTCGGCGGTCCAAGAGGCCTTTTGACGGTCGGCGGCGACCTCGAGGAGGAAGCCGCTAACCCAGAGGGTGAGGCCGAGGTAGTCGCTTGTGCGCAGGGGTGGAAGGACGGCGGCGGGGAGGCTGTTTGTGGCCATGATTGGGAGGGAGACAAGTGTGATCCAGGTGGCTTGGGCAAAGAAGGCGATGGCAAAGCTGGTGGGCTGGGGTGTGTTAGTAGGTCATCATGAACTGAGTGGGGAAAAAGGGGGGCGGGGGTACGTTTTTCTTGATCTTGTCGAAGCGCGAATCACTACCGTCCCGTAGCACCCGGTTGAATAGGAAACTGCCCACTACAATTATTGACCCCGGTTAGCCTCCCGCCATAGCTCCCAGCCAGCAACCAGTGGAGAACAAAGAAGTTAAGTTATATGCACATACATCTCGCCGCCCACAGCGCGGTAAGCCCGCTGAGTATCAGCTGCCGGGGATGAAAGTCGGTGAGTGCAGGCCATACAGGTATTGGCAGACCATCGGCGGCAGCAAGGCTTCGGGCACGGTAGGCGGGGAAGTAGAGGGAGAGTAGGGTACACGAGAGATAGGTCAGTGAGCCGGAGAGGTCGTAGAAGCGCTCCGTCTGGAAGATGATGGAGGGGATGGCGGCGGCGGTTTGCAGGGCGTAGATGAAGCCAATGGTGGGTAGGAGGGTGCGCGGGGCGGGGTTGAGGGTGGAGAGGAGGGGCATCGCAGATATATGTGGGTTTGATTTGTGGAATTGGGTTAGTTTGTTACTTGTTTTCAGTGAAAATTTGTTTTGTTTATTGGTTTTGGGGGGTTGGTATGAGATTGATATTGGTGTTATGATATTATTATTGATATGTACAGGATGGGGCAGGACAGAGGAGTATTTGAAGATTTTTTGGGTTTTGAACCGTGACGGTTCGGGTAGACATGAGGCCGGAATCGATGGGTAGATGGGGTGGTGACGTTGTGGATCGCGCAATGGAACGGCGGGCAGCGATCAGTGCAGAGAGAGACAGGCAACTATTGCGCGAGGTGAACCCCTGCCTCCGCTGCTTGCGGTTGGGGAATTGGGAGCGGGATATGGGCGGTGGTCTAGGCAAGTACAGTCTGCACTCTAGATCTGGAGTAGTGAGGTACGCAGAAACACACAATTGGTATGGATACATGTAGCTCTGTAGCAGCTAGCTCATGGGCCCTGATAGCTAGCTCGTAATTATTAGTAGACATCTTGAACAACTGGGTTAGAGTGATGCTTAACGTTGTAGACTCAAGGTATCTGTGCCATGATACACAGCCATTATGGAAACAGGCATAGTCGCAGTATCGACGTTGGCGATACCGCACGCAGAGCTCGATTCTGGCCGCGAACGACAGTCGTTGAGTATCGCGGCTCCTTGGCTGTCTGTGGTTGTGGTTGTGTAACTTGTGTTGCAAGCAGCCCCTGTCCCTGCCAAGCCCTCGCTTGTGGCTCGGGTGTGGAGTTGAGTGTGGAGATGTGATGGGCTGGGCCCTTACTCTAACTGATCGTTGATTAGTAGCTGTGTGTAGCTTAACTAATTCCGGCTAGGGGGTGAGTGAGAGTTCATGATACATACATGTATGCACTTACATGTATGTAAATATACTCTATTGGCTCTCTATATAAGACGTCACTCTGCCTATGTACTTGTATGCCCTGTTCTCTGCTTGGAGTACTCTATTTAAAGTACAATGCCGCTTGATCTGGGGTTCCAAGGTATGTATGTCTCTCGGACACTTTGTTACGCGTTAACGTTCAGCCCGCGGCGCGTGCTGCTGCATTTGCATGGTCTACCTTCCTTCCCTAGGAAGATCAGATCAGATCAGTAGGTACTCTACCTGCTCTCCTAGGTAGAACAGCTAGGGACACCGTACTTGCTTCTACTCTACCAACTCGTATTCTAGGTAGCCTGTAGTCTCAGTGGCTGGGTGCTCTGGCTACTTTCCTTTACGGGAACCCCTGCCAATATGCCAGTCCCACCGGTGGTACGATGATTGGTTGTGCTGCCCGGGAGACTTTGACTGTTACACAACAAGGCAATCCCCCGGGGCCCGACCCCCCTGTTACAAAACATGCAGCCGCGAGGGTTCTTCTCCTCCTACCCAAGCTGCGGACAGAGAGTTACATACATGTACATGTAGTTACCTAATTGTTGCACAGCACTCTCCTCTCCCTCGCCCATCATCACCATCATCATCATCCATCATTCCCCCACAGCCAATCGGGAATCCATCCCATCTACTCTATTGGCAAGGTAAGTAAGCACTACTGCTGGCTGAGCTTAAACGCAGTCTCATCTGCACTGCGCCTCGCTCTGAGCTGTGCTTTTCTTCCTCGGGGATCTTTCTCTGTGTAACCAGGGGACACTCTATTAGAGCCTTTTAATTCCCCCCTCCCTCATTCCACTCACTCCCCTCGCTACCCCCCCCCCCCTCCTTCAGTAGCAGCAGTAAACCGCCCAGCATGCTGCCCGTCATTCTCGCCGCCCTCACAACCCTCACCCTCACCCAAGCCCAGCAGTACGGGTACCCGCCGCCCGTCAGGGACAGCGCGAGCTCCGCACGCCGTACAACAAGGAGATTATCGTCCGCTACAAGAACCCGACGTCGGAAATATGTGCAACGCAGAACCCGGACCAGAAGCAGTTCACGGGGCATATCCATATGCCGCCGGGAACGCTTGCGCCGGACGTGGTGCAGAATTATCCGATCAATTCGTTCTTTTGGTTTGTGGAGGCGAGGGAGAATCCCGAGAGTGCGCCGTTGACGATATGGTTGAATGGAGGGCCGGGTGAGTTTTTGTATTTTGTGTTTTGTGTTTGTGTTTTGTGGAGATGATGGCTGCTGGGTGGTGGGTGGGACGAGTGGAACGAGTGCTAATCGGTGCTTTGGGGAGACAGGGAGCTCGAGTATGGTAGGGATGTTTACGGAGTCGGGGCCGTGTACGGTGGTGGAGGCGGGGAGAGAGTCGATTCATACAGTGCCGAGGGAGTGGGGATGGGATCGTGCGAGTAATATGTTGTTTTTGGATCAGGTTGGTGGTTAATTCCAGAGTTCAGGCCCGTTATATATCATCGTGTGTATGAGTGATAGCTCATGATTTCCCACAGCCAAACAAAGTTGGTTACTCCTACGACGTGCCTACAAACGGCACACTTCCGCTCGCCGACACGAGCAGTACTTACATAACGGGCACAGTCGCGCCCCCCGAGTTCCAAACCTACCAGGACCTCGGCTACACCGACGAGGAGTTCGTCTCTCACTATGACGAGCTCTACGACAGGATTGCCCTCATCAATGGCACTTTCCCCACCAGCGGCGCCAACTCGACCGCTAATACTACTGCCATCGCCGCGCGCACTGCCTGGCATTTCCTTCAAGCTTGGCTCACCAACTTTCCGCAGTACAATCCCAACAGCACGGGTATCAACCTGTTTGCCGAGAGCTATGGCGGCAAGTATGGGCCGGCGTTTTTTGAGTTCTTTGAGCAGCAGAATGAGGCCCGTGATAAAGGGGATTTGGATAAGGAGAGTACGATTGAGCTGCATCTGGAGACGCTTGGGATCATCAATGGCTGCATTGATGCAAAGCTGCAGACGACGAGTTATCCGATATATGCGAACGAGAATCCGTATGGGATTGAGCTTCTCAACGCGAGTGATATGGATCAGCTCTTGGAAATGTATTACGCTGAGGGTGGGTGCGATAGTTTGATTGATGCGTGTAGGGAGAGCGTGAGGAGGTTTGATCCGCTGAATAATGGAAACCATAAGGCGACGAATGATATTTGTCAAATGGCCGACAATGAGTGTAATATTATTAGATATTACAGTTGGTATAATAGCTCGAAGTGAGTTCCTTTTTCTCTATATATATTTACCTTTTTCCTTCTTAAGACTGTGGGTACTAATGGGTGTGGACCGGTAGGAGTTATTATGATCTCGCCAATAACTTGGACGACCCCTTCCCAGGGTACTTTTATCTCGAGTACCTTAACAACGCCACCGTGCAGGAGGCCATTGGTGTCCCAATAAACTACACCCAAAGCAACACGGGCGTTTACACAGCATTTGACCAGAGTAAGTTTGCATATCCCGCACATCGATCATTGACCTCTTCTAACAGCCACTAAGCCGGCGACTTTGTCCGCGGCGGCCAAACCGAAGCAATCTCCTACCTCCTGGAGCGCAACGTCCGCGTCGCCCTTCTCTACGGCGACCGCGACTTCATCTGTAACTACATGGGCGGCGAGACAGTCTCCATGAACATCTCATACTCCGACAGCGATGCCTTCCGCGCCGCCGGCTACCAGGACGTCCGCATCAACTCCTCGTACGTCGGTGGACAGGTGCGCCAGCACGGTAACTTCTCGTTCACACGCATCTACCAGGCCGGCCATCTTGTCCCGTCGTACCAGCCCGAGACGGCATTCGTGCTCTTTGAGCGCGCGATCTTGGGCCAGTCGCTCGCGACGGGAGAGACCATTAACACAGAGGGAAACAACATCTACTCGACCAGTGGCGACAGCGTTGCAGATGACAAGCTGCAGGTTCCAGACCCATTCAAGCCCCAGTGCTTTGTGAGGAGTATCGAGACGTGCACGGTCGACCAGATACAGATGATTGCGGCGGCGCGGGGTGTGATTATTAACGGTGTGCTGTATAATAGCACTGATGAGTGGACGCCGCCGGCGACATCCTCGAATGGTGGCGGCTCGGGGTCGGGGAATTCGAGCGGTGGTGGGGCCGGTAGCGGGGAGCCGGATGCGGGTGTGGTGGTGAGGGCGTCGATGGGGGTTGTGGTTGGTGCGCTGGTGTTGGCGGTGTTGGGCGGGCTGTAGTTGGGGCCGGCGGGGATCGATGAATGAGAGGTGTATGGACTAATGTTAATGTGGCTGGGGAGTGATTGATACACGGACCGGACCTTCATGCTTGATACCTCCTTGTCTAACTTTTTTTTCTTTCTTTTTCTTTTCTTTTCTTTCTCTGGCCGCGTTTGTCGCTGCTGCCGGATGTAGGGTAGGTAGTATACTGTAAGTTACGAGTATACACCTAGGGAGATCTTACGTAGGTTATCGCGCGGCTACCCGGCCATCGGAGGAGGTAGGAGAGGTGAGAGGGGTAAAATACATAATAAATATTTACCTTTTACCTTGCTTTTGTGAACCTTGTGACATCCGTAATTTATTCCTTTTGTGACATCCGCCTCTTTCGTTTTTGTGATTTGCACTAAGTGGGGCATATTTCCTGTTTGTGAACTTTTTTTTTATTTTTTATATTGTTTTGCATGATTGGCCGGGCCCGCCGGGTGAATTGGGTTAGGGTTAATGCAGCGGTGGGTCAATGAGAGTGGTGCGGGTATTTCCGCGCGTTCGGACGTCGGTTGGGACGGGGTGGTGGAGGGAAGGGGAGGAAGGAAGGGCAGGGAAGAAAAAAATATTCTCCGAGAGGCCTGGTTAGGGGATAGTGGCACTGGGGCGAATGGTGTAGTAGGTGTTTGTTGGGGATTTTTGGGGGATGTTTCTTTTGCGGGTTGGGGGGAGTTGCGGTTGGGGGGGGATTGGGGGATGGCGGGCAGCGTCATGAGACTTTGTCGTAATCATTATTGTAGGTAGTTAGCTAGAGACACAGAGAGAGAGTTGGCACTGTCAAGGTGCTGTCAAAGGTGTCAAAGGTAGAGTAGGGACTGGGTTAGGTGATCCTATTGACGGATTGGTGAGGTTGGTTATGGTTGGTTGAGTTGGTGGTGTTTGGCCGATTGGGTGGACACGGTAAGAAACCTGAGTTCTAGGTCAGATCATGCCGCCGGATGGATGGATGGATGGACGGACGGCACCGGACGGCGATCTAGTTTGGCGTTGTCACTGAGTATTGAGCAAGCACGCACGGAGGGTCAGGGTGTGGATGACCTGGCATGGTGGTGGGCTAACGGCCGACCCGCATGTAGCTCTGTCTGTCTGCTCTGGTCTATGTGGTCTGTTTGGTCTGTGTTGGACTGGACTGGACAGCTGAGACTGAGACGGCGTGCGGGCTTACTCTGCTCTGCTCTAGCTAGCTAGCTGGTTGGTCGTGTTTGCTATGAGCGGTACGGTGGGAGAGGTGGGAGAGGTCAAAACGTCCCCGCTTTGGGAGCTGTGCTTGGAGGGAGTAAGCTTGGGAGGCGGCCGAGTTTGGGAGCTGCCTGCCAGTCTGGTGGGTGGGTGGGTGGGTGTGGTGAGGGGGAGTGGATGGGTGGTGAGGGGGAGTGGACGGGTGGTGATGGGTGGTGAGGGGATGAGGGAAGGAGAGGGTGTGGGATCGGCGCGGCGGCCGAGTTGGCTAGTGGTGGTGGAGGGGTTGAGTGGGCTGCTGTCAGAGCTGGCTGTGGTGGGATCGCCAGCGCAGTGATCCGCGCTGGACGCTGGACGCGGACACCTCGTAAGGCGTGTGTCTGATATAGATAGAGGTATATATCTGTATTCAGCTGTATATGTAGCTAGTTGGGTTTGTATTACGGTAGCTGCACAGGCAGGCGGGGGATCGGGGGGAGAGGGCAGATGGAGATCGATCGGAGAAGAGGGGCCCAGGGAACGGTTTTCCCCTCTTCTTCGTCGTGTTCTCTAGATGGTGTGTTTCCTGTTTTGCTGTTTCTGTTTTCTGTTTCCGGTTTGTGTGGTGCAGCTGCAGCTGGCTGGCTGGCTGGTGATAGTTCATGACCCAGGGTTAGGTGAGTGATACGGGAATGGTTTAGTAAGTTTAGTAAGGACGGAAAGATGCGGTTTGGCTTGGTTTGTGCCAAGCGATCGCGGATCTGACTGGACTGCAGGGCTAAAGGAAAGAACTCAACTCAGGCAACGGGCAGAGAAGAGCGCAGAGCCTGTCAAGTCAAACCCTCGCCGTCAATTCAATCAATTGCATCTATCTCGACTTCTTCTTCTTCTTCGAATACCCTCACGTCACATCACACCACACCACCCCACCACCCCACACACAGCACAGCACACAGCACACAGCACACCCACCACAATGGCAACCCCAACGCCACCGCACCTCCGCTCGCTCTACCGCGCGCTGCTGCGCGAGCTGCCGCCCCTCGCGGCCCGGCGCACGCCGCTGCACCACGACTGCGCGACTCGTTCCGCGCTTCTTCGGGGACGGGGGAGGCGGAGGCGGTGGAGTTGGTGCGGTATCTGAGGGCGCAGAGAATGTATGCGACGCTGCTGGAGAGGTATAATCCGGGCCTGGGGAGGGAGACGGAGGATAGAGTGAGGTTGAGTGCGAGGAGGGTGGGGCTGGAGATGCCGAAGGAGATGGCGGGGAGGGGGTAGTGTGGTGGATGGTGGGGGAGGATTGGTGGGGTGGAGGGGAGGGGGGGGGGGGTGTGAGGGAATAGGAGTAGGAGGGGGTAGTGAAGTGGGTGGTGATGGAGATGTTGGATATTGCTATTACTATTGCTATTGCCATTGCTATTGCTATTACTAGATTGCAGATATCAATGTTGGGCCGATACACTCTCTCTCTATACCTGCCCTATCCTCTCGGACATTAATTCCAGCCTGTCCGCTATCAGATCAGGTCAATTGTCAATCCCCACCAGTGCGCGGTGTGCTATCTTTATCTCTCTCTTCTCTCTTTCTCTGTCTGTGCACCCTGTCCTGCCCTGCTGCATAGCATACAGCTTCCTCTCCAGTCCCAGCCCAGAAGCCGTTGTCAAAATATGCAGCCCGATCATTGTCCTTCTCCCCTCTTCCACCAGCCTTCCACCCTTCCACACCTGCATACTGCACCCAAGCTAAGTAAGCACCAACAGACTCGAGTATGTAGGGCTATAGATATAGCTATGTACTCTAGCTAGCTATGAGGCCTGCAGGAGTGGTAAGAGGGGGGGCAGCCTACCCTACCCAATACCTACTCTACAATGGGCTCGTGGAATATTCGCGCGCTTCATACGCGTAATCGCCTCATAGCGGTTTCAGTGTTATGATAATTTAATTCTCCGCACTGTACTGTCAGCTTGCCTTGTGATGCCTTGTGGTTGTGACACCTTGACCAGACCAGCCCCTCAATATGTTGCCTTGCTGCCCCTCCCCCTCCCCCGCTATGTATTGTATTGTACGAGGAGTTGATGCGTATCGATACGTCGGTTAGGTGGGCAGGGGGCAGGGGGCAGGGGTAGGGGTAGGGGGCAGGAGGGGCAAGGAGAAATTAATTTCCGCACCCGGGTCGAGGGGCTAGGTAGCTTATACAGTGCACTGGTATAGTAAGTGTAGGGAGTATAGGGAGTATAGGGAGTGTAGTGTAGTACTATAGAGTAGAGTAAGTGTAGTGGATAGATATATCCCTGGTTTCGGGTTGCGGTGACCTTTGTTTGATCTGCGGACGGGGTGTGCGATAGAGTGGCTGTGACCTGGAGCGCTGGTGTCATGTGAGACGGCGCGGGAGGTGGGACGGGACGGCGTGGGACGGAGGGCTTCTGGAAGTGTTTTGTGTTGTGTGTGCATGTGGTGTGGTCATGGTCACGGGTTATGTAAGTGGGGAGGGAGGGACGAGGGAAATGATTGTTTGGGCAGGTATTGCCTTGTTATTACTACATACTACGCCGCTTGATCATTACCAATTATCTAACCAACTATCTACACAGCTATATGTAGTTACACAGTAAGTACATGTATCCAACTTCTACAACAACTAAATAAAAACCAACAACAAATTATATAAAACCAGCTATTCAGTCAGCACCCTCAAACCCACCCATCTCCACACCCTCATCACACCCACAAAACCCCTCCACCACGACTACCCGCCACCCATACCGCACGCCCTCGATCCCGCGCCGCAGCAGCGCCACGTCCGCGTCGTACGCAACGTCCTCGCCCGCCTTGTACACGAAGCAGCGGTCGCCCCCGGCGTGGAGTAGGTCTTCGGCGTCGGCGTGGAGCGCGGCGAGCGCGCCGCAGTGTGGGTGGGATGAGAGCGCCGCGGTGATGTGCGTGTAGAGCGTGGCGTGGAAGTCGTCGAGGAGGGTGATGGCGGTGCGGTAGGCGGCGGTCTGACGGGTGGGGCGGCGGCGATGGGTGGGGGTGCTGGTGAGGAGTTCGTCGAAGAGGGTGGGCATGGTTGGGGAGTTCATTGTTTGGATTTTTTTTTTTGGTTATTGGTGGATAGTAGTAATATTTGGTTGATGTAGTGATTTTATTGGTGCTAATGGTGGTGTTTTTGTTGGCTGGTTTGGTTTGAAAAGAGGCCGTGGGCGAGTCGCTCTTATGGCGGGGGGTTTGCATTTCAAGATGGGCATCTTGAAAGTTATTTTTGAGGATTATCGTGAACTTGAAAACCGATGGGAGGGGTTCGTTGTGGTATTTGAAAAATGACTAGCGTAGTGAAAATTGTAATAAACACTCAATGTGGTTAGTGTATGCTGTGTTGTGTGTGTGTGTTACGGCTGAAAGATATTAGGATCTGAGATGCCAAGATCTGGGTTACAACTGCGATTGTTTTTATTTTCGACTCGACTGGGACGGGTGGTACTAGATAAGTTTTGCTTGCGGAAAACTAAATGTGGCTAGTGTCTGGGTGGTTGTTACTATTGTTGCTGTTACCGTTGCTACTAATTCTACTAATGCTACTATTACTACTTGTAATAATAAATTATTACTATTTTGACCACCACTGGAGCTGTGATAGACGATAATTTGACTCGGCCCCCAACAACACTAAGTCACGCTCTAATCCGATAAACGGGCGTATAAAGGTATTATGATTGATTGTGTCCCTAATCATCGAGGGTGATGAGGGTTACTAATACACAATGGCTAAGAATACTTGTCTTTATGAGAAGGCCACAATTTTGTTCTCTGGCAGGAGCGTCAGCCGCACTAACTTGACTGATGTGTTAGGAGTAATCCAAACACCTCGCTGCAGCCGAGGACAACTAAACTTTTATGCTAAGAGGTTGATTAAACATTGCGCCGGAGGACAGCTGTTCCCACGCCAAAGGGTATATAAGCAACGCCTCTCTCCCAATCATCATTCCTTTCCCATCGTGCATCCACATACCGCAACTTTTCGCCACCGCTCAAACGTGTCCTATTGACACTTTTGACAGTCTTCCATTCCCCCGCTCCAACCACGAAAAAATATCGGAATGTCACGATTGCATACCCGTGACCGGATCCGTTGTGCTACGGCAAGTGGCTGAGTGGCGGTGGAATCTTGGTCTATGTGGCATTCTAGACCCTTTTTTGTTTATTTTTACTTTTACAGTTTAAATCTACAGATCTAACCACATGTCAAAGATTTCGCAAAAAGACCAAGACCAGATCTCGAGAGATGAGAAACGGCTTTTGTGCCCGAACCTGCCAGCGTCACACAATCACAACATATCACTCGAACTTTCCAACCAATCATCTACTCGTCCAATAAGTTCAGCTGGGGGGGATGCGGGTCACTCGAACAAACACGCAGGCGGTGATACATGCATGCAATGGACATCGATCCATCCATCCAACATGACGATCCGATTCCGGAACAATCAACCACGTAGGCAACTCTTATTAGAGGGGCCTGCCGACGCCTGGATCAAATGATACAGTGGAGTGCGTACCTGTTCGTGGGAGGAAGTGAAAAAAAATCTAGGAAACCGCACCTTGCAAGAAAAAGTTGGATGTGATGATTCATGGGACTGGGATTTAGAATTTTCTTTACGAAGCTTCTAGAATCTGGGAAGTTAGGAACTGAACAGGATTTTGAAAAGGATCCTCGCTCGACAGCGCAGAGTGTCTAGAATATAGTGGGCGGATAGGGTAGGGTAAAACCGGAGTGACATGTGAATGTTAGACTAGGAAGAGGGGGGTGGACGATAAATGTCACGGTCACATCCATAGCGGGGAGAGGGGAAAGAACGCTGAGGATCTGGTCAATTCTTATATTCCTCCCCCCACTCACACAGGCCCACCCCCCGCGTTACATTCTACCGCACCAATGTGTGCATCTCTTCTCGTATCCGGTCCAGTCTTCGCATAAATTATACCTTCAAGCGAGAAGGATACATACATGTATGCTTAATTCGCTCATCCGCTGCATTTTTTTTCGAGCACTTGAACCCCCCAACCAACGGGCCGGATTGATTCCAAAGTCGACATTGGTACCTACATATATCGCCATCAACCTCTTATCGACCGTTTGCCCCCCCACAAACCGAGTAGAGAACACGGCCAGTTATAATTATCTCATCACGATCCGCGTACCATTAACCACGTTGCAATTGCAATTGAGAGCAGCAACCCGCTAAGATAACACAACAGCTAACTAATTAACAGCCTTCCCCTCCATCACGATTGAGTTCCCAATACCATACCACACACCAGTCCTCCTCTTCGATCCTGGGCACCAAGCGCTACTGCCCCCCCGCCCCCCTGTACGACGTACCCCAGACGGATACGGTAGGGGAGAACCTAGCAATTGTAACAATTCGTCTCAAACTCCGCCCCCCGGGAGCAACTCCTGTGCGATTGGGATAAGGATTGTGCGTTTTGTGCCAACTTTTTTCCCTTCTCAATGCCCCCACCAAGAATCATCAAGGGTTAGGTGAGGGGGAGTAGTAAGGTGAAGGATTCTTGTAGGCGGGTGCGAATATCAACGGCATGCAACTCAATTCCTGGTGGGAAAGGAAGAAAACTCCTCGGACCGCCGGAGGGGGTGAGGGGCTGAGCTAGCTAGCTAGGTTACCTACATATACAAGGAAGTTAGTAACGGGCTTGAAACATACGGGCTTTTTTTCTTGCTCAATGGATATGATATACTCCTTCGACGGTAGCAGTAGCAAGGCACCACATGTTTCCACTGAGAAGCTCGAGTCACAAAAGTTCTTCAAGTGCAAAAGTGATATATGTAATAAGTTGTTTTTTTAGGTTTCATTTAGGAGAAGTTCGTATCTTCAAATGTTCTCGTTTCCATACTATACATGAAAAAGCGTAGCAAAAAAAACATAAAAAGATAGTGAAAAAGAATGTCAGTGCAAAAAAAAACCAAAAACCGCAAAGCAAAAAAATGGTACAGAAAAAACACCATATAAAAATAAAGTCCCCCCGGAAAGCCAAAAAACATAATAACCATGATATCATCAAGTCAAAAAATATAGGGAGGACATCAAAAAAAAAAGCAGGCGCAGTATGTACCGTGCGCGAAAAGATAATGAAAAAAAAAACAGACCCAACGCCCACCCCACCCCATCCCCCAGTTCGTTCCCCCCAGAGCGTGCCCTTTTTCGGTCCGACATAAGAAAGAAATAAAGTACCGTTACAAGCTGTTGTATCCTGTATCCCCCAAAACATAAGAGAAGAGCTAAGCAGCTAGAAGCCAGAAAAGAAGACAGCAAAATTAGCACGGGACCTCCCCCAATAGCCATGGGTTACCCGCGTTCTATGCCCGCCCCGGTATATAATAGAAAGAGAAGAAAAAAAGGCACTAAAAGCTATAGATGAGAAATAATAGTAAAAAAGAGAAAAAAAGAACCCACACGCCCCAAAAAAACCCAAAGTAAAAGAAAAAAGAAACCGCTTCATCATCCACTTCATAGATACTCCCTCGCCAGCGCCGCCGGTGTAGTAGTAAGAGTCCGTCCGCGACTCCGACTCCTACTCCCCGCAGGACTCGCGCTCGCCAAAAACCTTGAAATCGTCGCCGACACGCCGCGGCTGCGCTTCTCGCGCACCACGCTGCTGACCGCACCCTTCTTCTCCTCCCGGCCACGGCGGCCCGCGCAGCTGCTGTCAACGCTCGACACGCTCCCGCTGCGCGCCAGCGTCGGGATGACCGCCGACGACGGCGCGGTCGATGGCGGGGTTGGGTAGTTGTAGTAGTCGGCGGCAGCCAACGACGACGCCGACGACGCCACGCTCTTCTCCTCCTCCTCCTCCTCGGAGGAGCGGCTACTGCTGCTATCGACGCTGCGGTCCGATGCGCGCGAGCTGCGGCCCGAGCTGGGCGGCGTGGCGCAGTCGTAGTAGTAGTAGTCGCTGTGGAGGTCGTTGTGCTCGGCAATCATGGGGGCGAGGAAGGGCTCGAGGTGCTCGTAGAGGTCCTCGTTTGTGATGCGCAGGTCCCAGTCGAGCAGGAAGAGCATCTGCTTCTCCATCAGGTTGACCTCTGTGAGCGAGAAGCCAAAGGCCTCGAAGCCGCGGACGGCGCTGTAGCGCGCCCAGTGCTTGTTCTTGGGCGATGAGTCGTTGAGGTTCTTGGCGGCGAGGATGAGTGATGCGAGGAAGATGCGGTGCACGGTGCAGCGCATGCCTTTTGCGACGGAGGGGAGGCGGCGCTGAAGGCGCGTGAGGTAGACGAGGGAGGACATGAGCGTGGGGACTTGCACGTGGCTGCGGTCGACGAGGGAGGTGATGAATTGTTCGAGGGTGGGGAGCGGGGGGGAGTTTGATGGGGTGGTGGTGGGGGCGGTGGTGGTGCTTGGGGGCTCGCAGCGGATGACGGTGCTGGCGGTGAGGGCGAGGTGTGAGATCATGGCGGGGGTGACGGGCATGCGGACGAAGGACTCGAGAGCGGCCTTGCGGGTTAGGGTTTGGGGTAGCATTGTGTTGATAGTGTATGTGTGTGTGCGTGTGTGTGGTGGTGTTGGTAGGAGCGGTAGCCGGAAGTCGAAGACTCTTGTGACGGAGGGCGGACTAGGTATTAGATACTATTGAGTATGTAGTAGTAGTAGTAGTAGTAGTAGTAGAAGCTTGTGTTGGGATGATATGTAGTAATAGTATATAAAGCCCGCGCGTATATATATATATATTTAGATATAAACTCTTTTTTTGTTCGACAGCCCCAAAATGCAAATGCAGATTCAAAAAAGCTTAAGCCCCCAGAGTAAAAAAATCCCCAAAAGAAAATCAAAAAATACGATCTTTCTCAAAACTGACTGTGTCGCTATCAAAGTGACAACAGGAGTGAGTGGGTGGGTGGGAGGGAGAGCAGAGGCTGTAATATATATATATTATGGATAGCTAGCCCTTTTTGTTGTATTGTAATCCAGTGATGAGGCGCAGGGATTTTGATTGGGTGTGTGTAGTAGTGTGTATGTGGTCTCGGACCGGTTGGGTTGTAGTAATTCAAGTAACCTTTTTTAATGTAGGAGGGTGGTTGAGGAGGAGAGATGCTGTGGTTTATCGTGAGGGTTGGGTTGGTGGTGGTGGTGGTCGTGGGGAATGTTAGAAATTATAATGTAGTAATTGTGGATGGCGTTTCGCTGTCGGTATTCGTCGTCGACAGTACAGAGGATGGATGAGATGGGTGATGGATGATGATGAAGCACAGCCTGGGAGAGTGAGCAGAAAAAAAAAGTCTGGGGGTGGTGGGCGGGCGGCTGGTGCTTTTAAGATCAATCGTCGCTTCAACTCGCAGGCAGGGGGAAGGAAATATGTCTTGTATGTACGTGTGTGGGAGGGGAGGGGATTTGGGGGGGGGAGAGAGAGGGAGGAGGATTGCTGGTGGATGGGAGAGGCTACTACCACCAGTCTACCACTCTACCACTGCACTGCACTGCTGCTGCTACTCGATGGAAACACTGGATGGACCCAGGTCACGGTCTGCTGCTGCTTGACGCGACACGCCCGCACTCCCAAAACAGAAACAAATCACACCTAGGGAGATCCTATGTTGGGATGTACGTCCCGCCGCAAGGGGTGCACCGGTGGAGGGAGGGTGGGAGGGTGTGTGTGGGCGTGTGGTAGGAGAGCGTGCGAGGAGCGTATGGGATGGGTGGGATGGGGTTGCCAGGGCACGTTCCAGTCAGTAGTCTTCAGTCTTCAGTCAGTCCAATCCAAACGCCAAGCAGGGGGATGGGTAGAGCAGATCGGTAGAGGCAGGCAGGCAGGAAGGCAGCACAGCACAGCACAGAAGAGAAAGAAGAAAAAGTCCACACTCCTTCACACACGCTCACTCACTCACTCACTCACCCACTCACAAAGAGTCAACAAAAAAAAAAAAAAAGGAGTGACAAAAAGAACTACATCCTTCTTTTCTTTCTTGTTCCTTCATGCACGCCGCCAAAAGCAGGGCAAGTGTAATACTAGAGTAGAGTAGCAATGGCCAGCACAGCGGACGCAGTGTCCTTCTTTCGGGCTTAGTTCACTGGGGCTGCACTCACTGTTTCTCAATTACGATGGATGGACGTACGGAGCCGTAACTTAACTTGCAACTTTACCAGGGTAGCAGGCCTTCAGTGCAGCAAGCAGGCAAGCTCTAGGTAAATGTAGGTTTTTTTTTCCTTCTCTAGCTACTCTACCTGCTCTAGCTCAGTAGAGTAGCTGTAGGTACTCACGAAAGACTCAATCAATCGTCATCAATGCCATGGATCCATCCATGAATGGGATGTTCTCAATTGCGAGCTCTGGTCTGTGCTGTGTCCTTCTGTGTCTGTGTCTAGAGCAGGTAGAGTAGGTAGTCTGCCCTACCTCTGATCCATCCATCCATCCATCCATTCGCCCAGTGTCAATGTCAATCAATCCATCCATCCATCAATTCCATCAATCCATCAATCCAAGACAGAACAGACAGATAGACTTGATCTACCTTCTCCACCTACCTCACCTACCTCACCTCCAAAGCAAAAGCAAAATCAAAAACGCCCCCGCCCAAAAAAAAGCCGCGCTCAAAAGTAAAAAAAAAAAAAGCACCATAAACAACGCGGTCACCCCCATCTCCAATCAACCCTCGCCAGAAACAAAAAGAGTGACGGACGTGTTGCGAATCCGAATCGTCCACCACCTCCCCACCTAAAGTCTCCGGTCCCGGAAGGGCTGAATTTAGTTCCCGCCTGCTAACTTAGTTACCATAGTGTACCTACCCCTACCCCTACCCTGACCCCTACCCTGGGCCTAGCAGTCAGTATGTGTGTAACCCTGATCGCGCTGCGGGAGTAAACTAGCCACACCCTATCTGGGAATGGCGCGCCCGACCTATTTCCGGGTGTGATTGGTTTCATCTAGCTCTCTCTCTCTCCTACGGGCCTATGTACCCTCTGCTACCTACCCTACCCTTCCCTCTGGTTTGGTTTGGTTTTTCTGCTCACTCACCTTGCTGCACTTCACGCGCGCTTGAAAGGAGGATAAATTAGTTGCACTTTATTTTTACCACTTTCGGTCACTATACATAGGTAAATAAAGCTTAGAGTAGAGTATGTACCATGTACCGTCACTGCACTGTCCCACACATACCGGATCGCTACCGAGCGCTACCTGCCTACCTACCCTCCTTCCTCGTACCTTAACCTGCTCTGCTGCCTACTCTACGCATGTACCGTAGCCGTACGTAGGTACATACATCACGTACTTTACCCTAAAGAATTGATCTGAGCTCTAATTCCGGATCGCTGGTAGCGAGCGAGGGAGTGGCGACAAGAATGGGCCGGGCGTATATACGATGGGGAATGTTTTTATAGATTTTTTGTGATCGTGGACTTGGGACCCCTTGCCCGAGATGCGCCATTGCAATTGAGACCTAATCTGATCTGGAAAGCTAGAGGTACAGTTAGTAGATAGCGGGTACTGGGGGATAGCCGGAAAATAGATCTCTATCTCTGCTCAATTGATCAATTAATCACTGCGCGTGTTGTTGGCTCTGAGAGTCACGCACCCCCCCCCCCCCCCTCTCCCCCCTCTCCCCAGAGAGTCTATGTATGTATGCGGAGAAGTGTAGAGTACTGGCATTCCCGTGATGCAATTGCTGTTCAGAAAGTGCAATATATCGATAAATGTTTTCTTTCTAGGTTGCAGTTGCTTCTTGCGACAAAAGAAAAGAAAAGAAAGATCTCGGCCCCCAATTGCGCACGGGGGAGTAGAGTAAGGTAATTACCCCACATATCAACTGCCTCACCTCACCTCACCTCACTCACTCACTCACGCCCACTCTGCGTTGCTCTGTCTGTCTGTCTCTCTGTGTTCGGGTGGTGGCACGAAAAACAAAATATCTACTGTACATAAGCAGGAAACACAAAAATACAGTAGTACTACTGTCTAAGGTAAGGCAAGGTAAGGGCACGCGTGCGGTTATTGCAACTGTTTTACGAGCTGGCCGCAAATAAACTTGTCACATAGTTATCCAGCTCTCTCTCGCAGCGCTCTCTCTGGCTGGCGAATGGCAGAGCGACAGCAACAGCATTGAAAAACAACTTGCTCCGCCACGCCGCCGCTACGGATGGGATGGGAGGAGTAACCTACGTAACGTAAAATAGATTGCATCCGCCCTACTTTTCCAGAGAATGCCGCCGCAACCCGACGACGTGCATAGATTTTCCACTCCACTTGCATGGATGGGTATGGATAGATGGGTAGGCTAGGGCGCGCGAAAGACAACAGCGACTTTATTTGTTTTGGCGTACATACATCGACCGACCCACCGACCGACCGGCGGACCGACCGAAGTTAACGACGACGGCATGTTGCGGGGTCGATGTGGGCTACATATTACTTACATAGTGCTGCACAGGCAGGTGGGAGGGGGTGAGCTCGTGGAGGAGGAGGGGTAAAAAGAAAAGCACTGTGGAGAGCTTGGAAACTTACCTGCCTGAGCAGGAAGGATGTCAACGTCGTCGATAGAGTAGACAGACTCTTCTAGCTACATAGCTAGCTAGCTACTCTACTGTCTGAGTATTGGTGATGATGACGTCTCGAGAAGGGTAGAAGGGAAAGAAAGAAGAAAAAAAAGGTTCTGCAGGGATTCACAAGGGTGCGTACTCTAACTCACTCATGAGTCTTAAGACCTTCTTCTTCTGCGCTTGTTGTCGCCTCGCTCGCTCGGGTCCAGAACGTAGTAAGCACTTGTGAAGAAGGGAGCAGCAGCACAAGCAAGCCACAAACATGACGACGGTGACAATGACCAAAGCGCCCGCACGCACGGCCACAGCTAGCGCCACCACCACCACCCCGCCATATCTGACCTACTACGACTCCAACTAAGTACGTACCCCACCACCACATCAGCACCCACGACGACAAACAAAAAAAGCACCGCAGCGCCGAAATTAAAGAGTACCTGTACCTGATATTTGGAACCAAGACCTACGTGTATGATCTAATGTAGCTGTACGATTTTACTCTGGTTGTTGTCGTTGTGACTTGCTCCACCGGGGGAGGGCCCCGGATCTACACATATATGTTGTAACTAGGACAGCTAGACCGGAGATCTAATCTCCCCCGACCCGATTAACACCGCCGGCAGACCATTGTGCTTCTTCTGCTTTCTTTTTAACACTTTTTGACTCTTTTGAGATTCGTTACTCTTCCCCCCCCCCCCCCCCCTCCTCCGGTAAGTGTAGATACATCTAGAAGACAGCTAGACAGACATATACAGACACAACGAAGCATGAATGAAACAATTACAAAAAAAACGAGATTGCGTTTGTGACTTCAGGCAGTGCACTCCCCCGGGCTTCAAGAACGTTTGAGGAAAAGAATTTTAATTAATGACATGACCCGTGGGGGGGATCGATATGAGCCATCATGAATGAGCTGGCCATGATATTGGGGCCTTACGTCGATCTGTAGTACTACTGTCCGGATCCCATTATCATTCATTGCCCCATGCCCATGGTGATGGCTCCGTTTACAATCCACTCTTACTCGGCGTAGTCCTGGATTTGGATGTGCTCATTTCATTTTCGTTTATTATAATTATTATTAAAGATATATATAGGCATATATCCAATCCAGTTTCGGTGGAGCGCGGTGGTTATTAGAAGAAGAAAAAAAAAAAAACGTCCCAATCCAATCATTGATTTTAAGAATTCTGATTTTTGATTTTTTTTTTTTTTTTTTCCTTTCCAGATGGCGCGTCCTTACCTCGCTGCTGATCAATCGCGGGGGGGGGGGGTAAGTGGCATCGCCCTATCCCATCTGATCTGATCTGCTCATTTCGTTTCATCCCTCTCTCATCGCGTCTGTTTCCCACTGGCATCACCCAATAAGCGTGCAGAGACAGCTGTCTACCATTCTGAATTCAGCTCTCTCTCTCGTTGGATCATCCCCTAGCTAGCTAGCCTGTCACTTCCGCACTAGTCCCCAAATTTTAACTTACCTTCTCGCCCATTTCACCACTTTGGGAAAAATAAGGTTATCTTTGCAACTAGAGTAGATGGGGTGGGGGAAACAAAATAGCTGAAAAAAGGGTTTCCCAATTAGAGCGCGGCGCCCCAATCAGAGAAGCGCATCCGTTTCTGTTTCTTGCTACCGTAAATAGTAGTGGGCCCTGGTTGGCCTACAGCTGGATTGGGGTAGGGTAGGTGGCTTAATGAAACGAAGCGGATGCGCCACTGACGCAACGCGTTGCTCCAGCTCTCCGCCCACTCATGAGCTTTCCCCCCCTCGTGTTCCTCCTCCGCCGAGGGGTGGCTTGTGTCTATGATCTCCCCCCCCCCCTCATCATCCCAGTAATGCAATTTAATTTATTTTCCAGAAAATCCAAAAATCCAAAGCTGAAAATAATAAAAAAGATTTTTTTTTTTTTTTTTTTTTTTCCCTCTTCTCCCGGCGGCTGTGCTCTACCTACCACTCACGCACTAGTATACTCATCAACGTAACTCCTTCATCGCCCTTTCCCTATTCTCGCCTTCTCAGCCGATAGGAGGAGGAGTGGCCATGGGCTTGATAGGAGCGGAAGGAACCTTAAATTCCCGCTGGCCTGGCCTGCGCTCAGCGGCAAACGTAGGGGTTGTGGGTCCAGTCAGTCAGTCAGGTATGAGTGGATGGAGGAGAGAGAGCGTACCTGATGATCAAACGGCCGGCGCGGGCTTGGAGGGGGGGGTCTCATCTCTCTACAGAGCTAGCTGGCTATGTACTCTACATGTAGGTGAATGACTGGCTGGCCGGCCTGGGTAGATGTAGATGGGGGCGCTAGCAAGCTACTCAAGCTAGACAGATGGCTGTGTAGATCATTATGGAATCGCTGATGGAATGAGGTGACAAACAAGAAGGCAAATTTTTATTTATTTTGTTTTGGGTTTTGATTTTTTTTTTTATTTGTAAAAAGGGAGAATTAGAATGACTGCGCTGCTGCTAGCTGCGAAGAAGGCTGGAGCACAAGATCGAGAAGGGTTAATTAGGAAATGTTAACCCATCTACCTCACCTGCCTACTCTACATCCTATGTACTCTACGGCCCTTGACCTACATAGCTCATCTACATCTTCATCTTCCAGCCTGCCGGTACCGGTACGAGCTCTTCCAGTTTCCCGACTTGTGCAAGACAAAAAGACAAAGCCGCCTCTTCTGCTGCTGCTGCGTATGAGTACCTACCTACAATGCATTGTGGTTACGTATGCTACCTACAGTGCAGATCCAGACCTACTATCATGTGTGCCCAGCAGCCCAGCCCAGCCTTGCAGTACGACTTGCATTACGCCCAGTACACGCCAACCGACCTTCACACAAAGAGTGCAAAAAAGAAAAGAAAGGGCAAGAGAGTGAGAGAAAAAAACGGGCTTCTCTGCATTCCCAGAACTCTTCTAGAGGATGACATTCCAGCGCACACGCACACACACAAAACGTCTCATCCCTTCCACCCCGTCTCAGGAACCCCGCCATATCTGTGGATGGGTGGGGTGAACTGACAAGCGAGCGGAGAGAGGCTTCTGTAACACCCCCTTACAGGTGGCGGCATATCCGAGTGATGGGCCCATGAAGAAGGATATGTAGAGAGTCAAGCGAGGTTGACAGTGCAGCAGGTGGGAGTACAGTCAATGCATAGTGGGGGGGGGGCCAAGACAATGGCTCCCCAGGTTACGGCGCGGTTTGTGTGTTACGTTACGCTATGGCGGCGCAGGTTAAGCATTGATTTCAGTTTGAGAGGTCGAAGGCTAGCGCAAATATCCAATCTACTGATATCACAACGAAGGAATTTTTCATTACTAGAGAGCGACAACAATGATTTAGACGATATTGAGTATTCTATCGAGAGGCACACCCCATGCTTTGACATATTGACATTCCAATTGTTTAGCCACAGTGCCGAGAAATGCATCACATTCCCTCACCACCATCATCCCTTTCCCGCCTTACCGGTGCCTTCCATGCCAGCCAACCATCCTCCCGGAATCGCAATCGTCATCGTGTGGTTTTTTTCTCTTTTCTTTTCGTCCCGGTTCCTTTTTTTTTTTTGAGCCTTTCCTTTGGATAATGAAAGAGGATTACAGCACGGCTCCGAAACTATTTCCGAAGAAGAGGTTTCGTTAGTGGCTGATCAACGCAACGATCATTTCCTTCCTTCTCTTTCCACCGCCCCCATGCCGTACAAAACATTACATTACCTCCTCCTCCAGAGTACAAAAACACCTGGTTAAAATGCCCGCATTATACAGAAAGAAAAAAAAAAACGAAAAAGCCCCATTACACAGAGAAAATCTTATCGTCCCACAACGCCTCCTTGATAACAGGCAGCAACACCACCGCCATCACCGGCACCACTACAAAAGCCACAAACATCTTTGCTGCAAATGCCATCGCAGAACCCCCTGCAACAACGGGCAAGGCGGTGGAAGAAGAAGGAGAGGGGGAAGTGGTTGGATTTCGATAAACACGAGGGGGGAGGGTGGCATACCCGAAAGTCTGCTTAATGCTCTTGACGTAGTACTCGCCAAAATTCCTCTTTGTGACCTCCTCCTCACCAACTGGAACACCCTCCCAGGTCATGCGCAGAGTTGTAGAATCTGAACCTTGATCGAAAACCAGGGTTAGGGTAGAGTAGTGTCCTAAACGAAAAGCCCGGTGAGTAAGGTGTTCCGGAAATTTAAGGACCGCTCTAAATGCCCGGTCTTTACTCTCCGGTGTAGAGTAGGAGGTATAGAGGTTCCAAAGCGTGCCTATGTAACTACTGCTATAGCCAAAATCCTGGGGAATGACAACTCACCCTTAGGCCATCCTCCCAATCTCCAGCTCTGTACAATCTTGGTGTCCTTCTCCAAACACTTAAACTCGCCTTCAACATTTCCTCCGAACAAGCTAAAGGCCCCTCCAACCTTTGGCTCAAATACCTTTGGTGTGCTCCTTGACCACGCAGTTACTCTTCCTGGGTCCACGAACACACTGTACAATTGCTCCGCTGAGGTCTGGAACTCAATTGAATCCGTCAACGTAACAGTGTTTACGATAGGGCCGGAGCTAGTTGTTTTCTTCACTGATGTGGAAGATGAACTAGCAGCAGCAGCAGGAATTATAGGCGCAGAAGGAGTGTAGGAAGGCCCCGTACCGGGAGCGTGCTGGATGTCTTTTCCGTGTTCAGCGACAAGGTCAGGGGAGAACTGTCCAAGTGCGACGCGGAGCTGCGGAATTAAATCGCTACGGATCAAGTCCCTGATAGGAGATTTTGTAGGGGTATCGGAGTAGACGTCGATCTCGAACACGTATTCATCCTCTTCGGTGTCATGGGCGATTTCAGGGATTGTGATGGTTCCAGAGACCGATGGGTCGCTCGCAGTTGAGCCTGTGAACGGATAAGTATAGGAACATGAAGAGAGAGAGATAATTGTGTATATAATGGTGGCGATCATACCTGAGAACTCGAGGCGCATTTTAACATCAAAGAGTGTAATAACCTTCCCCTTGCGCTGGGAAACGTCAACATCTCCATCTACAGACACAACTTTATCAACCTTGACACTAGTCTCCCCAGAAGAAGCTGTGAGGACTGTGAGCTTGTCATCAAAGTATTTCTGGGCCCATTCACGGGCATCCTTGTTGACCCAGTGCCAGTTGTTGGGGTTGTGGAGGACCATTGTGATTTAGATGGCGGAACAGTAATGGGAATGATAGTGAAAAAAAGAAACTGTGGACTTTGATATTGATAGTTAGTTGGTGTCCCTTGCGCCAAGTGTGAGACTTGTGAATGGACGAGTGATTAGGAGTGGAGGAGAGAGAGATGAAGAGAGGAGTTCAGACGGAAGTAACCGAGCGGATAAGGACAGATTGTCTTTATGATGATTATCAGGCCATAGTGCACACGTACCTATTAGAAAGATATTTCGAGGCGATTACTTGCGATACAGAGAGGATTCGAAAGGGATCAAGTTGGAACGGGGGAAGAGGGGAGGAATTAAAAGGCACGTTTTTCTGTTATAGGTGGAGTCGAATCGTCTAGAAAGCTTCTATCGTTCGTTGCTACGGAAGGGGGAAAATGGGCGGAATCCGCTATCTAATCTAATCATGGCAATTGGCATATCCGACACAATCTTATCAGATCATCTATATATAGAACTGTGAATTACACTTTAGCGGGGTTGTCTAGGGAACCCTATCACGTGGTTACATAAACATTCAAGTCTTGCTGCCGTCATATTCCCTTTTGCGATACTGCAGAGCTGCTCTCTGCGAAGTGACAAGCGGACTGCGCCTACAGATGAGATAGGACGCCCCTGCAGTAGCCAATACAGCTAATCCATACTCTTTTACTAAGTTTACTACAGCCCTACCCCCTCGGATTTCTTAATACAGAAAAAAGATGCCGCTAACGCGCCGGCCCTCATCGATCTCATCAATACCTACTTCTCCTTATGTCTTTGTCTGGCTGTGATATATTTTCAGGCGCCAATCAGTCACTGCTGCCATACTAACACGCAACCACTTTATCTTCCGCCTTGCCTACTGCCTACCGCTCAAACACACACCACACCACCCATCCCACCTCAATCTACCTCCACACCCGTTGACCACACCAAAGCCCAATGGTCCCCAATTCTTCTCCCGCTACGCAACCCTAAACAACATCCCCTCATTTGGTATTACGCACAGGCGTCCACAGTTCTGAAGAGCGGTCAACCAACGACCACCACCGCTCACCTACCCACTATCTTTTATTTCTATATCCTACCACAACGCCGGAGATGGATTTCTATTCGACGGATACCCCTACCCCCGCCGGCCCATCTGCAGGCGGAAAATATTTATTAGCTCCTGCTCCAATAATGGAAGCCTCAGCGCTACTTACGAGACGCATCCATCACCAGAAGCAGCTGATTTCCAAAGCAAAGGCCGAAGCCAGAAGGAATAGCGCCATCAGCCTTGTGCCGCCAGATCAATGTACGAATGATGGTGCACCAAGGACTCCTGAAAACAAGTCCCCAGATCCAACGTCAAGCCACCTGTACTCATTGTCAACACCAGAGTATAGATCAATAGGAAGGAATGGGAGTGTAGATAGCGACACTATCAGGTTTGGAAGCATGGGAATGAGAGAGCAGACCGAGGTTAGTATTGAGAAATTAGTTGTTATCAGATAAGCAATTCCTTTGACCATTCATTTGTTGGGTTCGATTGCTTTTATGGCTGACACAAGTTTGTATGGCGAGTTTAGATTATCTCACAGAAAAGTAAAGAAAACTTTGGTCTAAAGTTGATGCTCACTAAAACCCGCGAACAAGCGCTCAGATGTGAAAAGGAACTTAAGAATATGCGCCAAAAACTTGAACGTGTCCAAGCACGCAATGAAATACTTGAACGAGAAAACGTTGAACTTAAGCAAACTATCGAGGGTCGTGATATTGTTCTAGATGCAGCAGCCAAGGAGATTGCAGAGTGTCAAGACCAATTATCTGGGTTCAGAGAACGGGAAAGTGCCCGGGAGGGTCGACAAGAACTTTCAGACATGGCTAGCGCCAACTTTAATAGTGACACCACATTAGTATCTCTAGGCGCGCCGTCTTTTGGCATATCGCCTTATGCCTCTGGCGATACTTTGGCGTCCCGCTACACACCCATATACAAGGATGAAGAAACAAACTATTCGCCATGTACTTCAAACGCTCTCAAAACCATTGACTTCAATACGCCGCGTTCAGGAAGGAGTTCAAGCTTGAGCATGGACTCGCCTTTGCCCGGCCTAACGCCAATTTGCCCTTCTCGAAGCGACTTCATTGATCGGTGCGCATCCGCAATGGATGAGAGCCCAGGGCCCAAAAATTCCCCATCAGGATCCTCTCATGGGTCTCTTCCCAGTCTTATTAGTGAGAGCAGTCTAAGCATGTACGGTGGACGCGGGAATAATGGGGGTGAAACCGATGCAGACATTTTCTATGACCATCGTCCTGGGCCCCGTAATGAGAACGGAGAAGACAGGCTAAATATCAAAAGATGGGGAAGGCATGGCCAGAGTGATGTGAATGAATTGACCCAAACTCCGACTCGGAATCCTAGCACAACACGGCGAAGTCCAAGGGCGGAACTCAGGGAATTCAGAGATAAACAGGACAAGCAGGACAAGCAACAAAGTCAGGATACAATGCGACATATGCCGCCTACTCCCGAATCCATGTCACCCCGGAGAAGAACGGGTGGAAGTTTCGACAGCATTTCGTCCAACAATGGCAACGAAGCTAATTGTGGCCTGGGCTTAACGTCCTCAATTGAGGAGGTTGATGATTCCAAGACCGAACCACTCGAAAATAACCGCGGTAACCGCAAGTCGGTGAGGACGACCCCAAGGTCTGATGTGGCCCCGACACCGCTTCAAAAAAGCGTTCGAGAAATCGCAGATAGGTTAAGGTCTCCATTTAAGTTTCCGAACAGCGTCTCTGTGGCGCAGAAAGAGCCACAAACTTTCGGCGACATCACGCACTTGAGGGAGACTAAGAAGCGGTTAGGATACGGATTCGGTAGCAAGCTTGGCAACATGGCGGCACCCAGTAAACAGCCCGGCCGCGACATAAGCGGTCATTCACGGAAACTCACAGTGAGCAAAAATTCGAAAGACAAGTTAGTCACAGTCCCGGTCAAGCCTGTCACCACGAATCTTCCGGTGAGGTCCCGCATCAGGTTATCGAGCCAGCAACAACAGGGACAGGGTCTTGAAACACCACCGTATACACCGAATAATGAGTCTGCTACTAGCCACGACAGTGAGAAAACAACCCTTGTTCCTCGGAGTCTTATGAAAAAATTGAGCTGGGAGTCAATGAATTCTGGTTCAAATTCAAATGGTTCGGATGGGGTACCCAGGTCGGCGTATAACTCGCATTATACTATTGGTGGGAGTCCTTCCTATCTTAGACGGAATAGCACTGCATCTCTGGCGACGACAGATATGAGTGCGATGACATTGAAGACGGTCAAAGATATTAGAAGGATGAGCGCAATTCCGGCGCTAGTTAGGGCGGGTTCTGTGAAAGAAAAGTCACGTCACCATGAATGAGCGGGTGAGGCGGCCGTACGGCAGCATGGCTGCCTCATTCCTCTGGAGGAGCGGGGAGGAGGAGGGGGAGTTATTTTCTTTGAATGATACTAAAAGGCGCAGGCTTTGTTTTTCTGGAGGGTCTTACTTTCTTCTTCCATGCTACTAAACATGGATGTCAATATATCGTTCTGTGGCATGTTAATTTTCCTGGGGTACGGTGGTTCTGGTTGGCGGTACGGTTTTTCTTCCCTTTTTCTCACTGTGGGGAGTTACTGTTTCCTTTCGTTACCAGTATCTGATCTACATTGCATGGTTGATGTGGGCATATTATGCACTCTTATGTTTTTTTCCTATTTGTGGAATCTTCTTTCTTTTCTTCTGGAATGGAGTGGGCTAATGACGGCGTTGGAGTGGTGTAGGTTGCTTTTCCTTTTCCTTTCCTTTCCTTTTTTTTTTTTTTTTTTTTGATAACTTACACTCTTTTTTACTTTTCCTTTTTCCCCAAAAGCTTTCCATATGTTGAAAGCGTCCACTCCTTTATATTTTCTTTTGTCTGGATGGAATTCACTTGCATACTCACTGCAGATGAAAAAAAGCGTATTTTGAGGTTCTGCAGTCGGGAGTGGTGATGGAAGATGGGGGATTGCGATGTGGGCTGGATGGGAATTGCAGGCTGCAGACTGCAGGGTGCAGCAGGCACAGTGGTGCTCTAACCGAACAGAACGCGTTTACTAGGCTGGTGTCCAGCACGTGAACGAGATATACAACAAAATGGATGGCATTGGATGCTACGCGATACGAATGACGTCAATAAACACGCCGGTATGATGAACTGATACGCCTACATTTTACATTAGATAACGCTCTGTTTTTTGTTTGTTCGGGGGGGGTAATGGAACAGCAAATGATCGTGTTGTTTGTAAAGAATATTTATATCATGGGGCGAGCCACCGCAGGAACGCAGTGAGGCCTATTTCTTCCTTTGTTCTTATTTTATATGTTTTTCTTGATGTTTACATGATTCTTTCAATGTTCAATCGTTCAAACCAGGAAGTATCGGCGGCGGATTCGATTGATAGGGTTTTCTTCTTCTTCGTTGAATGTCATTATTTAGTGATACCTATTGAATTATAGAGGGGGCCTATCCTTGATATGTAGTTAGTCGGGATATGCCTAACAAGACTACTAAAATCCTTACTACATGTAGTCGGCGTTTCGAGTCACGTTTATTAGTATTCTACTAAGGCTGTGAAATGGCTACCTAGGGTCCTATCCACCTTATATCTTGGCGTTAACGTTGCATGCCACGTTCTGGAAAGCCTTGAGCATGAGCCGCTTTGTGAAGAAGGCCCCCAGGTACTAGGTACGTACTCTATCATGCAGTTGTTGCCCGGGCTATTTTACCCACTCCAATAGAAACACCGAGACAACAGTGAAGCATATATTGACAGTACCCTACGGTCCAGTAAAGCTCCCCCAACAGCTGGGGGCGGAGGTGAGGTGAGGTCAGATAAAAATCTAATACCTACTCTACCACCACATCACGTATCATGAAACGTCACTAGATGAACAATTCACCACTGCAGTTATATGTTAGTGTTTTTCCCCCTGCATAACGCATTTTTCCCCAGTTTCGAAGTAAATCCAACGGTGCCATGATAGAGAGAGGGAGGGGCAAAAAGTGTAAACTTTTTGGGGGCGACTCGCCGCACACAAGCCAGCCAGCCAGCCATAGTAAAAATCGCCAATTTTCTAAAACTCGTCTGAAACCCGCAAACGGTACAAAAATAAGTGGGATGTTTCTTGGCTTTGGGAAGCATGCGCCGGGCGGATAGACGTTGCATAACGTGCTGTACCTGCATCACATACATCCTACCCCTCTCGCGAGCCTGGGCGAATTTGCATTATGGCATATTGCACAGTACGGAGATGTATCAAGCGGATCGCTCGGGGTGGGATTCATTTGATATCACTCGCTCGCTCAAAGACCGCTCCTCGCGTGTGTTACTCAATCTGGGTGAGGCTTGCATGTGAGCTTTAGAATATACGTATATGTATCTGTTGACAATGGTAGGTTATGCTATGACGACTTACTTATAGTTGCAAGTACTGCTTGCTTGTAAAACATTCACGTTAACAAGACATACCACCCTGGACAAGGGCACTTACCGCCAGTCAGCCAGGAGTCTTGACCCCGAAGAAAATCTCAACTCACAGCATTTGACTTTCCGCGGGACGACATTGCAGCTCACAAAGTCTCGCAGCAGAGACATTGTGCCTGTATGCCATATCCATCTAGGTAGCTAGCATCGCCACAGTTAAAGGGCATTGCTGTTACAACTATCCGTGCACTCATCAAATAAGTCCCCGGAGTTAGGTGATCGCTGCTTCCCGAAGAAGGTTCTATCAATAGCGGGCCGTGGCGGCTATACATTTGGTTGGGTTTACTCGGGGCCCGGAGCCGGAGGCCCGGAGCACAGCACCAGTTAAGCGGATTGAAGAAAAGCAGCATTAGTTTAACGGCCATGGATTATGAAAACGGTTTGTATGAGATCCCCGAGACCTGGTGGTGTTAGGGATGATAAGAGTAATAATCCGTTATTCATAGGATATCACTCGTATATAGCGCTCCCTTCCTAAATAAGCAAAGTCTGGAATGCCACCGGATTTGTAACTCTTGCTGGTATAACAATGGTATTAGAGGTAGAATACCTTGGACTCGTTCCTGAGTAATTCTGCTTCCTTGGCTAGCTGGAGGGGCACTAGAGAACCGAGCGTTGTCAAGAATGCTGACCGAAAGATTATCTCCGGTAAGTAAGAAAGCTGGATTGAAATGGTAAGCATAAGAGATTTACTTATAGCGGCGAGAAACCTCTTCAAACTCGTTCGGGGATGAAAGATGGAGAGGAATGGTGGACGTTGGCTGTTGTAGCCGTGTTACCAATCCTAAGCTAGGTGAGCGTTAGTTACTTACGGCCAGATTCTTTGCTATCTTTTTGGTTTTTCGTTTGATGACATATTTTTTTAGAGATATTTTGTAGGTTTGGAGGCACCCTCGGAAATAGAACAGAGAGCTTGGAGGGCGGAGGGCTTTCGGGACGTATTTTTTATGGGCGCAGTATGTCTCAAACTAGCACGACGATACCGTGCAAGTTTGGAAAACATATCGAGCTGCCAAACTTCTCAAGAACCCGAACCTAGTCGGGCCTTCTTCCTCTGGGAAAAATCGCAGACCTTTGGAACCTTTGCATGCACCAGACTGTGCATAGAGCCCAGGCACGAGGCTAGAAGAATGTGGTATGTGCCACTGCGGTATCATTGTAGGTGTCTTGACTAGCCACATTCGCTCGTCACTCCTAGGCAGTAGTAGACAGTCTCAATGGGTTCTGGGGAGGGTCTCTCATAGTTGATTATATGGTCATCCTGCTCAAGTCTTTCACCTACCCTAAAGAACTGATATTGATAGCAAACACAGGCTTGGCCTCGGTCGGCTTCGATCCAAACAGAGAGAGTATTTTTAGGTATTTATACTAATTATACCTACCGAATTACACCCTGACCAAGGTTTTTAACTTTTTAATAAGAGACACAAAAACCCCTACTTGCATGGAGTGCGAAAAAAGACACCCGACAATAAGAAAATAGACCTCCCTAAACGCCAGAGCTCACTGAACAATAGGTACAGAAAGCATCATGTAGATAATAGTTTCCCCTGACTGACAATATTAACATCCAATTATTTCCATAACGCCCCGGTTCTTCATGGCAATACAAGCGATATCCATATCCCGAAGTCCCCGGTACAAAAATTAAGAATACTATTACTACCTTCCAATCGAGTAAGAGGAAACATAAACTTATACTAACAAAGCCATCCCAAAAAACAGAAACCAGAAAAAGAAAAAAAGAATAGGTTGAGGAGAGGGTATGACACAGGAAATCAGAATGACCACCCAGTTGAGTTATTAAAATCTCATGAGACACTATCATAATACATCAGTCATTAATTCATCATGCTTCTTCAAAAAAGAAAAAAGAATTCAGGTGATGAATTAGGTGTTCATATCGAAATGAAGGCAGCCCAAAGGTCTATGGAAAATTCTCATCATTGATGTTGACACAACAGCAGACGAAGCAGAAGCCTCTACAGAGTTTTCCCCAAAGACTTTGATTTCTGAGACTACTAGGCCGACTCCCGTACGTGGGACTCTCCAGTGAATCCGGGGTATGCTGGTTCCCATCAGTGTATGGATCGGATCCAGTAACGAGAACAGGAGCACGGTGAAATGGATGCGAAGATAGAGTCCCGTAAGATCTATTCATCGATAAAGCCGGACGAAAGGTCGGTTGGTGGGGAAAGGGGCGAGGAGATGACGATATGCCACGCGAGAAGAATGTGCTGGCTGTAGGCGCTGATGTGGGATGTTCAGCTGAAGAGGAATATGGTGATCCTAATAAACTCAGTGGTAAAGTAAGCGTGTGGGACAAGTTAGATGGGTACTATAACATTGAGATGAGGACTTACCACCAAGATTAGGCGCAGATGCTGACATAGCTGGGTGTAACGGTTGAGTGGGACTCGCATAGTCGTAAAAGAAACGCCCGTCTTCATCTTCATCTGACTCTTCATCCTGTTGCAGTGGAGCATACGCCACTTCATCCAAGATCTCGTCGCGAGTACTCTTAATACTTTTTTGCTCCGTTATAGTCTCCATCATCGAGATGCCCGAAAATCGAGAAAAATTTCTGCCTCTTCCGGGAGATTCATTCTGTTGCGTGTCCAAAAAATCAACAGGTTTTTGCTTTGGCGAATCATAAGAGCCGGGGAGCTCTTTGTCAGAGCGGCCTTCGTCATCGGAAGCTACCGGAGAAGCCTCATAAATAGAAGGATGCGGAGAGTAGCCATCATCAGATTCATCATTCAAGAGATGTAAAACCTTCCGCTGCTCACGCCGAAGACGAGGGGAGGGCGGGGTCCTCGAAGCTGGTGGTGGTGAATTTTCGACCGACGAGTTCGATGAACGGACAATAGCAAGTGATGCAGAGCTAGGGGATGAAAGAAAAGGAGGATAGTAAATATCCGCCATGATGCTTTTGTTCTCAGCCCAGTAAATAAGAGAGCGGGATGGATTTAGATGCCCTCTCTACTGTTCTAAATAAGTTATGTGGGTGACTTTCTGGCTTGATAAAACGTCGCTTTGGTATGATGATATCCAAATATTCGGTTTTCGATCGCTATCCAAAGAAAAAAGGAAACTCAGTTCATCGACATGGTGAGAGAGGGGAAGCACGAGGTTGAGTGGGGGACTGTGGGGTGTTTTTTTTAGTTTATATATTGAATGCACAGATCTGTATCATTCTCGGTTATATCACATCTGCCCATTCCAGTGTGGTTCTTCCGCAACCTCCGCTGGGTGGGTGATTATTACTTTGTGGGGAAAACTACAGATCGCATCACCCGAAACCCTGCATCCCACGTGCCCAGACCCTTGCCAAACAGGGTCCAACATTGACAGTTCCGAACCATGGAACGCCGGGCAAGATGTCGACAACGGTTATTGGATCTAGGACAGGTACAGCAATGTTTCCTCCATCGGTATTGAATCTACTTTAATTTTATGTACCTTTCAACGATCAACTATGTGCAGTAAATATTAAGGAATTTCAAGACTGGCCCTTTCAATTATTGTAGAAAATCACTCTTCGAGATGTAAATATCGAGAGAACGACGAACCGCCTTTGAAATTCTGACCAATCTGAGGATACCATATCCAAAATTGCACGTTATCAGGGCTTTGTTTCAGGCATGGGCAAAAACATCCGATCACGGGAAACATGCATCGCAGTCTCATTCCAGAACACTGCAGGAAATTTGGGATACATACATACATTCCAATTTTCCCCTCCAATTTGTCAGCAAGCAAAGAGAGCATTTTGGGAAAGAATATTTACATGTATGTACATAAATGACGTTAAAATCCAATACTTAATCCACTGCTGACAACGAGTTTGGGCTTTTTCGATGCCTAAAAGTCATGTTATGGATATATTATAGCAGGTATATTAATAGCTTACATGTAGCTGCAGAAGTATCTTTTGAGCTCGTCCCGCACTCTATTTTCTGGTCCCTTGCCGCACACCAAAAAATCGATGCAAAGCAAAAGTCCTTGCGTCGGATCTCCCGTCCATACATTCCCTAATGTCTTCGTCATCACGGCTGTTACCACATGAGTCAATCCCACACCTCCACCTCCACCTCCACCTTCAATCTCATCCATCCCCACCATATCTCATTCACAATAATCTCTTATCTCTTGTTGACCATCCACACTGTATATCTGCTCATCAACAACTAATTGGTGGTAAAAATAAACCTTTCTTTTTTGAAAGAAACCTCTTTGTCATCAAACAGACCGAGATTCCACGTCCACATCATCTGGTCAGTGTAAAAATGGGGAAGTTGAATTATACCAATGTAATTAACCCTTCCTTTTCATCAAAGATATCAAATTTAAGTTTTAACGTTTGCAATAGAGGAGGATTAGCGGAGAAAAGCTCGGGAACGCTGTCAAAAGGGACATCCTAAAATGCATAATACAATCAACAAAGCCGGGCAGAGTCCTGAAGGACCCACATCTTGAGCTCAACCTTCAAGGAAAGCACCTCTGTGATGGGGGTTTGAAGCTTGCCTGTGAAGGTTTAGCTGTGACCCTCGAGTCCGGGTGTTCGAAGCTGGATGAACTGAATCTATCAGAAAATAAGATCACTTTAATTGGCCTAAGTCATCTTACTCGAGTTATCAAACTCGCTGCTAGAGATCTGAAAGATTTAGACCTAAGTCGTAACAATATTCAAATCATTACACAGGATGATGAAGGGATTTGGGAAAGCTTTTTGATGGGATTCAGAGATGTAAATTCTATGATCCACAATATTGAAATAGCACTTTCTGACGGTGAAGGATAGGTTTGCACACTGAGACGATTGGATCTCTCCGAGAACCCACTTGGTGATAAAGCAATGGAGGTATTACTGAGTGTTTATGTACGGGAGTCACCAATACTTCTACCCAGAGCGGTAAAGCCAGTGCTCGCCGAGAGCTCAGACGAGGAGTACTATCCAGATTTCGAAGCTGATTCGGACACGGACACCATATTCTCCTCCGGGCCTCAGCCACTGCATAGTTATCCTAGTCATGAAAACTTCTCTGAGTCTCCACCCAGCCCGCATTCGACTAGCGTTCTGAAACCAAACAAACCGTATATTGGTATGCGTTTAATCTCTTTAAAGAGATACCAATCAAGAATCTGTGCTGATAAACCTCACAGCTGAGAATTCGTCTCTTGACCGATCACCCACCCTCTCGCTCTCAACGTCCCTTGTCTCAAGTCGAGTAGAAATTCAAGGCTTACGATCGATTCCTTATTTAATATTCTCAAAGTGTGCCCTTTCAGACAAGGGGGCCCTTTCTCTCTCTTTTATCATTCCCGTGCATTATACACCAGAACGATTGCTATCATATTTCCCTCCCACACGCCCTGGAAGTCAAACCGAGATCTTTGACCGTTATGATAGAATTCCAGGCTGTTCTGGGATTGTTTATCAAGAAAACGAACTGACAGCTATGGGCTTCAAAGTACTTGAACTAGCTGAGGGCATGCGTGAAAATCGTACACAAACGCCTACTAGCCCTAGGAGTAGGCAGGTATCCGAAACCTCTAATGGATTGCTGACACCTCTAAAACATAGAAAGGACAGTTTTTCGTCACAATCCCCCCATAGTGTGCCCCAGGGAGTCACTAGTTCTGAGCTCGAAAGAGCTCGAAGCAAGATACAGGGGGCTATATTAAAGAATTATGGGACAGGTCCTATTGCGGTCTGGAAAATAGCTATTAAAACGCTTTCGATTAGTCGAACGATATTTTTCGGTAGCGAAGACCCGGGAGCTGAATACCTCACACTCTCTACACGCACCTCCCAACGACATTCTCCAATTCGACAAGCATCCAACACATTCAATCCGAGATTCTCTGGCCTACATGTAGGCTCACTGAATTTCCCACACGCTGCACAATTCCAACAGCATCACCCCAACATTCTTGACGGCCAAGGGGCATGGAATGGGCCAAATGTTTCTCAGCTTGGCAGCCCCACAATATCGCAAAGGGATATGCCTGATTTTCCGAGCCCATTTCGGTACAGTTGTTCTTCTACCACAGAAACGTCAGAGCTCGAAGAGCTCCAAGAAAAGATGCCAAGAAAGCTCCCGGGAAATCTTCCAACCGAGCTTTGGACAAGAATTATCGCACTTGTGACGGATCCCAAGGATGTGTTGTCTGAGAAACAGCGGAAAAACATAGTTGCCTGGGCCAAAACAAGTGAATCTCTAGAAAGGGAGAGGGATTTGGCGGGGAAATTAAGGTCCGTTCAAATCTGGAGAGTACTGGAGGCATTAGAGTGCCTAAGCTATGAGTTTAAAACTGGCAAGGAGACCTAGAGACTGGGAAAGATTTGCTATGCGGTCGACTTAGGGGGGCATTTTCAGTCTGTACTAATCCCAGTCAAACCAATATTTTAAAATATTGTTTGTGGATTTCTTTTAAGTTTCATTTTTACTGGGTTTTCTGCTACAGAATTGTCGTTACTTGTGTTTTTCAGGTATGACAAGTGGTCGGTTTTAGGAGGGCTGGCTGCTCTTTCAATCTCACTCCGTAAGTGCTTTTAGCAGTGCAATTCGTTTCTATCAGAAATTTCTTGTTATCGTAAGATGGTTCACATCAACTAGCTATAGTATGTTAACTCATTAACGCAGTTGAAAGTTAATCAGAAGATATTTCACAGAAAAAAGAGGCTGTCTAATTAATTACGCCGTAATAAATTTGCATACAAAAAAATTGTGGTTTCTAAAACTGTTCCTATATATCTGTACATGTTCTTTAGCTATAGATCACCTCTTATCAACTATGATGGTAGAGGATTAGAGTAGATGGTCTGGTCAGAGCCCAGGGCTGGTTTTGGTTGAGCTTCTAGGTTAATCAATAATTAACAATATAGCTTACGTAGATTACAGTACTCGAGCGAACGAGAAAAAAAGCATACTTATACTTATTACAACTTGTTAGTAGATCTAGATCAGTAAGTTGGAACCACTAATCCCGCATTTTATGAGGGCGTAAGTGCATCCAAGACGCGCGTTGGCACTTATATAGCGCGGTCACGACCTCGAATTACGCACATAAACGTACTCTTCTTACTATATACATGTATGTACTTTTAGGCATGCACAGAACTTCACAAAAAAGTTATTTTGTGCTAGTTCACTCTGTAAAAGCAGGAGATTAGGAGGTGGGGGCGGGGGTGGTGGTGGTGGTGGTGGTGGTGGTGGTGGTGACAAACGGTCTCTTTACTTGAGCAGGGGATCGAATCGAACCCCGGCCTCGCTGTCGTACTTGTTTCCTTTCGAGGGCGTGCACGTACCAACACACACATGAGCCACTATGCTACAGAGCCCGAAATAACTATGTTCTGAAGGGGATGGTAAAACATAAGTAGCTTTCACTCCAAGTACTAAGATCAGCTTGGCACATATGTACTTAGCCAAGCCCAAGTATATATCTTCCAACGTAGTATCTACAGATTGTAGATTGAGTAGTACTAGATACTAGTAGTGGTAGATCTCGCGAGCGTGAGTCCCTTTTACTCCAATTAATTGTGTCTCTCCAGAAAAATTCGTGGGGCCTTGCATCTCTATTGCCCCCCCCCCCCCCGGGCGGTGATCCCCCGCAGTTGATGATTCCCCCATACCCCATTGCATTGATATCCCGTTAACCTAAGTTATCTCTCGGTACTTAGTACCCAGTTAATGCAATTTAATGATGTACCTCCCCGTACATACCCCGTTAATAATGCCTCGTTAATGATATCTCAAAATCACCCAATATATTTTAAAGGTTTATTAACTCTGTGCAGTTAAAGGAAAGAAAGACCTTCACGAATTTGACATACCGTTTAAATTTGGGGGTGGCATTCTGGGTGAGTGAGCTGGCCACTACGCAGGGTCAGGGTTTAAGAGAATTCGAGGAGTGCATCTAGAGACAGTACATATTAATTAACAAATAGTGTGGTCGACGAGTCGAGTTGTTTCAAATTCTCGACTTGAGCTTTTCTCTCGAGCCTTGCGAGCTCGATCAGGCGGGCCACGAGCCGAGTTGGCTCGACTTCAGATAGCTTGAGCTATTTGTATGCTTCTGTTGTTCGGTGTTCGGACTCAGTGGGATAGATTTTCTATCATTTATTTTGTCCGGTCTTAGGTAGAGGTTTTAACAAGTGCAGGAATACTTACAATCGAGCTCATTTAGCTTGAGATTTTTCCCACGAGCATGAGCCCAACCTTCTACAAGTCGAGTTGGCTCGGGCCGGCTCGTCGGCCACACTACATATTATATGGCCAAATACTATAGGGCTGTACGCATTTATTGATTAAATAACTAGAGTATGATCGAGTGATACTTCATGATCGAGTGTTATAATGTGAATCTGAGATAATGGTGGGGTGTGTTGGTCATATGAAAGTGGTAAACTCAAAGAAAATCTGGTACCAATGGGACATTCTTTCTTGCCTTTGCTGCTGTGTCAAGAATCCAGATGCGTATTCGATACTACCTTATACATCCCATACGTATATGTACCTATGTAGCAATCCCAAATCAGGCATGAGACGAGAACAAGAGATACATAGAATTATAAACAAGGTCTAACAAATGAATGATCATGATATCTGTTCAATTGGTATGTACCAACATGGGTTGATTGATTATCTACAAGGTAAACGGCCGGAAAGAGGGGTGAGATACAGCAATACACCCACTCACGGAGTGGGATTCCTTTAGGGCGAGGATAAACACCTCCTTTCAACCCTAATAGGTGTTCAATGAACCATAATTCTAGTACCAATATTTGAGAGCGCTGTTACCATGCCACCTTGATTCATGATCAATCACAATTAAAGCTAGAATCCAACAAGTAATATCACTGATACAGTTGCAATGATACCTCCGCTAACCACAGCTATTTTACATGAGTGGTAATGTAGAACGGCCGTACTTGTATACACTTATAAATTTCTAATTATGGGGGTGCCAACCTCGGGGATCATATTAAGATTTAGTGTATCTTGTGGGTTGATGGTTTGCTTGCGGTCTTTGTGGCATTATATGCATATTAGCAACGTCTCGGCATCTAGTTGCATGTATACATAACAAATCACTCGGTCTGTACTGATCATTCCCGTCTGAGAAACTAGCACGTGGCCAGATCTCGTATCTACTAGTACTTGGCCGTGGAGCTCAATGCAGAATGATGTGTCAAAATTGCATTGTGTAAAAAGGTGGTAAACTGCAAAGGACGTCGTAGGATAATGAGACATGCAATCTGTCAGAGGACAACTATCATATTGGTTGGATCACCTAGCTATCTTACCAATAGAAATTTTCAAGCACTGCAAAACCCAAGTCGCTATACAACCGCATTTATGAGTACGCGTCTCCTAGCTCGGCTAGAAAGGCTTCCAAATGCGCCCGAGTCACGTCAAACATTTCCTGAGTAATTCTAATAGGGACTCTGATTATCGCTTACGTATACGCAGACCTGTAGTTAAAGATTCAGATACCATTTCAGATCTCAAACATACATATATATACTAAGAGTCGGAAGATTCACCGAGTCCAAAGGTAAGTGTCTCTGCTCTATGCCTGCACTAGCTATAGATTCTAGTAGCTACATTATGTTCCAAGTACTCTGACTAAGCTGGATTATTATTATTGATAAGCTCTGCTACCGGAGTTCGTCTGATAATAATATAGTAAGTCTACGCCAGCCTAGACCTGGATCTAGGGGTTGCGAAGCTTGTCTCTCTCTCTACTTGCTTACCATAGCTAGCATAGGATCAGAAAACGTGAAGTCCCAAAACAAGTGTTATTTGAATCACAGAACTCGTACGGTGCCACGCCATACCAATAATCCTTGCTTTGGCGGTACACTCGAGTTTTCTGGTTCATATGCTGGTAAGCAAAAGTACATGTAGCTACATAGCCACTCTACAATTGAGCATGGCTGAGTACAAGACTAACCACTCATGGAATGAAAGACCAAGAAAGCCGAGTGATTATCTATGCAATAAAACAATACAATCACATACGTTACTCGGTGACTCAAGTAGGTAACATTTGACAGATCAGGTTCATCCCATCTACTAGCGACTCCACGTGCATCTCTACAGGCTTACACACTGTCCTCATAGCCTCGACTCTCCGAACAAGCCACAAAGCACCGCTCCTTGACCTTCAACTCCATAGCCAAGATTGATTCAAGTTCCAGATCTGACAACACGACCTTTGTGACCTAGGGCTATGCACGCAGCGCCACTTGGTGTATACTTACTTTGATTCGTTGATCGAGACAACAGTATACGTACACACACATCAGATCAGAGCAAGAGTGAGTCCAAGACAGCGTCGCCCATGGCCACTCTACTAGATACTCGATACGAGTCTCCTACGGGGTGTACAAAGTGATTCAATCATATGGCCATGGCTGAACACAGACAGTGTTTGATTAACTGACTGACTGACTACTCCGAGCTCCCTAATCAGGTCTTTCTGGGCAAATGCAGTGCAGCATATTGACAACTCGCGGACTCAACTGCAGCTTTGCACTTTGTCGGGATCTGTATGTAGGAACGCCCGGCCCCGTAATCATCATGTTTTCTCACTCATCCTTACTACATAAAAACACAGACCTCATGCACGCCCACATGTAGATAAGTTGTCCTCTCCTTTCCCTGCTACTACCCTATGCTCATTCACGATAGATACATATAGATTAACTAAGTCTAGTCGCACGAAACAAAAAGCGCACCTTTCAGGGTTTGACTCGCTCGTTCGTAAAATCACTCATGTTCGTGCCCGAGCTCTCATATTTCGAGTCTCACGAACTGGCTCAGTCTGGATACATCACATTACGCGAGCCGGGGAACGAAATCTCCGACTCATCTCATCCTGATACAATGTGTGCAGCCTGGTATCTTCACCTACATAAAGTACCCATCCCAATTAATAATAACAATAATAACAATACATAGTGATAATAATAGTTAGTTTCGTTAAGCTCGTTCTAGAAGTTACGCACGAGCCCTTCTGTCGCACAAAGAAAGGGTTCAGGGTTTAATTGTCACGACGAACGCTATTCCCTGTTACATATCTGTCCGATCTGGCACGGTTGACCGTTGTGTTCGATGGCGTTTGGCTGGGCTGGCAGGATGTCGCAACCGGTCTGAGAGCCGGGCCGATGAAACTCGGGCCGGGCGAGATCAGTGGAGTGAGTGCTCACTCACCCAAGATAGCAGACCGTGCTCCCCCTCCAAACATCCTTCGCTTAGGTCCTTTATGTTTGAATTCAGAGACAACTGGCACATGGTGGATGCAGCCAGTGCCAATGTACAGACAGGACTCCAGAGGAATATGTTGTCTTGAACCCTGTTTATCTCTACAGCCACTGATTTTGATATGATGGCCATGGTCACGCTTGGAAAAGGAGAAAGAGGAAAAAAGAAAGGGGAGAGGTTGGACTATGATTTGGAAAACAGTTTCTTCCAAGGTGGTGGCGATCGATTGTATTGCCATGATAGTACTTGCTCAGCTCAAGTTTCCGTATATCGTATAGCCATAGGTACACGAACTTGAAACGTTTGAGCTGAAAATCGATAGGCCTGAATAACACCACTAGATACCACCCACCCATTAATCGGGCCGGCTTAATTCTCCACACACTACGGATTTCCATCTGGCCTGGTCGGATTCTCAATCTTCCATTCCTTCTATTGGAGATTTCGATATTTTATCCTTGCCTTATATATATAGATCAGCATGGAGTAATGTATCAGTGCCCCAAACCGCAATCCGCATCCTAGCAACAAAGAGTTACTGGGGACAACTTACGATCCAGGAGCCTCATCTCGGGATTCTTGGGGATGAGATGAACAGGGGACATTGCAGGCCTATATGCCAGGTACTACTTGCTGGTAACACGGAGAAGCCCGGTTCTTTCGACATATTCCCTCTCTTCCTAGGGCCTTCCTCGGAGCTGAACGAGTGAATCGTTCGGCGAAACTCCCATAATCGGCTCCCAGGAATCGTCCGGAATATGAGGGATATCATATTTGCACTGCTCATCCCCTGTAGAAATTCGAAAGCCGAAGCTATGGGATGAGGCTGCCTAGCCACCACCGGCAATCCCCGGCAACGGCGTAGGTACCCACCTGCCAAAGTGTGAGGCGAACAACAATCAAGTATGTTATGTAGGTAATACGTACACAGACAGATACCTACATGATGGAGTACATGCCTCTCAATGTACGCCTCACCTCACCTTACAAACTACAAATTTCGCTGTCGATTACAGGTTACGATAGGGTCCCCCAGTTTTTGGTACAAAGCCTCGTTTTTATTTCCCCTTCTTCATACCGGGATAGCACCCTATCCCCCCAGATCAACCCTAAAAAAGTAATCGATCCGCAAAGCAAGGCTGAATCATCAATCAAAAAAGAAGATAGGAACGGCTCCTGTGACATGTCTCCCCTTGCATGAAGAAGTGAATGAGCAACTTTCCAGACTAATGATGTGGGCGGTGGTTCCTGCATAATACAACCTTTCACAGATGCCAAAAAGAAAAAAAGGAAAAAAGGAAAAAAGGAAAATTTCTTCTTCAGAGAAAGGTAGGAAAATAAAAACACACGTGCGTCAAGCTAGCCAAAGAAAAACCCAAGCCGGGTGATGGCTTGTTTTGTGTTAAGCGATTGCATTTAAGATTATCGGCGAACGAGCAGAAGAACCCGGGAAACAAACTCACACTGAAGGGAGAAGCCGAAAGTTCGTTCGTTCGCCGTTCTTCTATTCCCACCACACTACTAAAAAGATAAAATAAGGATACAGAAGAAAAAATAAGTCCCGCATCCCCCTTCCAAATCTACAGTATCCGAATAATTTAATATGCATGCACCGAGCTGAAAATAATTTCCCCAACATTTCCCTTGAGTTCCATATACGCCTGTGTTCCATGAGAATAATAATAAAAAAAAAAGAATAGAAAATATCTAAGAAATAATTTGAAAAAAAGGAAATAATGATAGATGATAGAAAACCTTTGTCCACCAGCCCGCCCGCCCGCCAAAAACGAATGAAAAATAAAATAAAAATCCCTATAATAAAAAGTTTCACATGAAGCAGAAAACATGGAAAAGAAAAGAAATTACGTTCTTTCTCCCGTTCTTCATGAACACCACTCTCCTTCACTCTCGCTACCCTCTCCTTCACTGCAGTCTCCCTCGTCTGGCCCCTCACATGAACTAAGCTTGTGCGTGGCGTAGAAGCCCCTTGTCCATCCTTCTAAAATTCGTCCCCCTCCTCCAACTTCTGGAAGGAGAGGGGGACCGCTGAATGGTCCTAATGGAACGGACATCATCTTTTCGTCGCACCCATTGCATTTGACATGCTGACATTCGCTCCACGTGCAAACATTCTCCCCTTGCTTAACAGTCATTGGGCCATTGTCGCATTTGCAGCATCTCCAGCGGGCAGGCATCGTGTAGTGTGTATGTGTATGTGTGTTGTACGGAGGAATAAGGAGAAAAGAAAATCCGTCCGAATCGAGGATATGCGCCGGGGCTATTGGTTTTTGGGGTGTGGTAAATAGAAACTCGGTATAGTAATTATTCCTTTCGAAAGGTCGCAAGAATTCGAAGAGAGATGTTTTGTATTTTTATTCCGTGTATTAGAATTGTTCAAGATCTGTAAGTAACTCGGTATTAGCAACTCGTTTTTCTCTTCCTCTTTATCGATAGAGCATGGTAGGCGCCGGCAAAGGGGATGACGTACGCAACAAAACAAAACAAAATCAAGTCAGTAGAGAAGGAACAAAAAGTGCGGTGTGATTGTTCAGCGAATTCGCGGCGGAGGGTAATGTATATATTCGAATTCGAGGTCGTAGATGATCGATGGGTAGAACAAACTAAGTCGAAATATAGACGAGAGGGAAGGTATCAAAGTGGGAGGTAGCCTTCATTTATATTAGCTATTGAGATACATAGCTAGGTCGCCCGGGCTGTTGTTGCTCAAAGGCCAGACCAGGTAGGCTGTTAGTAAAAAAAAAAGTGAAACAGGCTTATTCTGTCCTGTTAAGGCCGCAAGGCGGAGTTTTCATGTCCGCGCTTTTTTGCTTGTTTGACCCCGCGAGCGAGTCCCACGAGTGACTGACTGACTCGACCCCTCTCTGGCTAATCATTTGCTTTTACAATCAACCCGGAGAAATTCACAGGAGGTCGGGACCCCCTCCCCTTCTTGGCCGTGTATGTAGCTAATAGCACACACAGGGTCAGGTCAATCTTACGGAAAACACGGTTTCTCTCTCACCTACCGATACTGGTACACACATGGCTACATGTACATACCATGCCCACTCTCCTCCACACATATGGATCGCATATTATGAATACTGTCTATTCCTCTTATGTAGACATTTTTATTATGATGAGGGGACGAGTGGGGTACATTTGGTGTTCCTTCCTTTCTGTCCTGTAGGTATGACGGACTTCTGGAGCTGAGGAAGAAGATCACGAAGACCCGGTGATGGGGTCGATGACCTGGCCAGCCAGACGTACAGATATGACGAAGCCTCGCATGTCCGAAAAGGGACACAACCAAGAGTTGGAGCGATAGGAAGTCGGGAAATTCAAGTGGTGTGGAGTTAAAAATATTCTGGGGAGTGGGGTGTGTGTATGCAGAGTGTGTGCAGCAGTTGTTGAAAGGTACCATTAGCAGGCCAGCCTTCCCTGCAAATAACATTTAACTTCAAACACACGAACAGAAGTAGCATAGTAGCTGATAAACTAATTGAGGGCCCTTGAGAGCACATTGAAGGTATTTATTCCATCATATCATCTGTGATCCTTTGATCTGATAGGAGAATTGAATTACGACGTCTGGCGTGAAGATGAGAAGGATGCAGTTCATTTTGAAATCGATAAGTCTCGAAATTCGGTTTTATGTACATACATGTATGTGCCTACATACAGGGGTGGTACCACAACCATATACACTCACTCGAGAGCCCACGCTTGCAGGGAAAGGAAAGTTCGGTTTCAGGTGGGGTATATACGGTACCTAGGTAACTCTACTACGGGTTTGCCTCACCTACCCAGGAATATGGTTTAATCGTTGCTCGCTTCCCGAATATGTCACTTCATGCCGAAGCTTCTAGCTCGTTCCAATTAACGCCCATTCAGAGGGGGCATTCAGTCACGGCACACTAATTGGGAAATCACCCATGTAGGTGTTATGGCATACATACATGCATGTATCCAACGGTCATGTTGCTGAATTTTTCTTTCGGCTCACCGATCATGCATGGTGGGACTGCAACCGATACATGTATGTACTACTGCGGTACATACAGCTGCTACAAAATTTAATGTTTGCTAGATGCAAATTGAATCAACTACCCCCTCATGTGATCTGAAATCCCCCGTGGGATTGGGTCACAATCTTCAAATTGATAGCAAATCGAATGTGCCCTCTACGCGTGGTGGGCTATGTTAGTAGGGTGTACCTGGTGGTGATTGGACAAAGTAAGAGATGAGAGATAGTCCTGATTGTCGGTTATCATGCCCGGGCAAGAGGAGGGAACATACGATATTTTTTTCTTTCGACATATCTCAAACATGCAGGTCCATCCGTATTCCCGCTCCGTTATTTTAGTTTTGATGGAAGAATGAAACGGAGAAAAAATATAGGGAAAAAACTTAATCATAGCTGCTAGATAAACGGATGCCAGGCTTTATCTTGCAGAAGCAGTCGCTTGTTTCTTTACTGCGCAGTGCGCATATGCATTTAGCTGCCCTATAGCTAGCTAGCTTCTTTCTTATGCACCTACACCTATCTCAGGCTATCTGGTTTTCGTCCAATCTTTGCTCTATAGAAGTCCAGAAGTAGAGTACCACCAACAAGGCTTACAGAAAAACTTACAATTAACGCCCCCTAGTTTTATTGTTTTTTGTTTGAGAGGGAGCACGCGCACGTGTGTGCAGCGGGAGATCTGCGGGTAATCGGGAATCGGGGGCAACGAGAAACCTGTCAAATGGCTACGTCCAGTTTCAGCATCGGAATTGATTCCCCATCTAATCATTTCCGTCAGGTGATAGGAGTTGCACTTATTGACCTCGATCCTTCTAGACCTCTGTCAATAGTACTACGGTTAGTACGCGGGGAAAACAACAAAAGGGCTGTTTGGGTTGAGAAACATTGAGTTAATTCGATTTCCAACGGCGGTAGTATGTGGCTTCAGCTACTACATCTGCGGTACATATGTAGCTTAGGTTCCCATACAACTACAATTATTATCAAATTGGCCTAGAGCTTCCTCGCCAAGAGTTTAGTCCTATAAAATATGTGCAACAAGGCCGAGAGTTACTATTTTACAAAGCCTAGCTGCCAGCAATTAATATAGGACCTCGGGTACGTTTGTGCACTGGACCGTCTTCTAAGGACCGAATTAGTGTGACCCAGAGCCTCGTTCGCTCGCTCGCTCGTTCGCTCGCTCGTTCGTTCGCTCGTTCGCTCGCTCGCTCGTTCGTTCGCTCGCTCGTTCGTTCGTTCGTTCGTTCGTATCTTTCATGAATTTTTATTTTCTTCTTCTTCTGCAGGTGCTGCTTCAGGGTGTCCTTTCCGATCATCACTGACTATATTACTTCTTGGTACTTTTATAAATAGCTACTAACCTTATCCTAGTACATACATACATACACATACATAGAGTACATATACTCAAGCATGATCAGAACTTTGGACCACAATACTCTGAACTGCGTTTCAAAGATGAACACGCGCAACTCGTAAGCACCGAGGCTCCCTCGGTAAGCCCCTTCGGAGTACTGAGCCTGAGGTTTGATGCATGGTATGCATCCATGTCCTGGATGTAGAACATCGTACATACATGTACATGTGTTGGGCAACGTTTCACTACAGATACACGATGCGATAGGAACCGCCAATTTTGCTGAATAAACTTTGATAAAATCATGATCAGGCGGGAGTTGGATTGGGGCATGATCATCACAACATAAATTTACATAACGGATCGCCTCCCTTGGACCGCTCTCCCCGTTTGTGCAGCGAAGATAGATACTATCCAGAATCTAGAATACGTCTATAAGATATCAGAATGAAGACCGCGCTAGTACACTTTACATGAGATGAGAGCCGGGGCTTGATAGACCATTGTCTGTTGCAACAAAGGGTGTTATTTCCTCTTTTGTTCCCCATTGGCAGTTGTGTTAATAATCCGTAGCGGGTACTTGCGTCGGATTCCTGAGGCGCCTAAAAGTTCTGAAAGACGGGGGCGGGTTCACATCCACCATATATGCCTTCAATATAACCCCAACGGCATTCACAATCTCTAAGCGCCTCGATTCGTTCCAGACGCCACTGCTCAGGGGCTTAGAATGTGGGATAGTTTGGCAATCTGGAGCACCTTCAATGTCAATCTTAAATATGTCAGATTGGAAATTGATTCCCAGCCAACACACAGTACATACATACATCGTCTCCTGGGCCCTGACCGGTGCCGCCGTTCGCCGCTCGCGTCGGGATACGGGAAAATTATTACTTGCCTTTCCTTTTTCTCCCTATTTTCAGGATGGATGAACGAGTCTGTATTAGGCATGACTGTGCATTACATAGAGTAGGTGGTATGAGGGCCGGCTTGGTTGCGCACATCCTTTCCCCCTTATTTTTCTTTGATACGAAGCCCTACATGACTTGTGCGATTATACTCGTAGCTTCATAGCGTTTCCGAACACGACCAATATTACATGACATACAAAAAGGTGGATTTGGCGCTTTTTTGTATGGTATGCAATAGCAGTCGTGTCCGGAAACGTCATGAATTTACGAGTACTGATCTTGAACCTTAAACCAGGTTTAGTTGGCTTAAAAATTACCAACCTACTATTATACATGCTAAGAATTTCTAGAAATATGGGTCTTACCGTGTACGGGCACTGGATCCTAATTTACTAATTGTCGATCCGATACGTGGTTGCAGTTGTGTCATTGGTACGCCCGTACTGAATCAAATCATCTTATTGGCACATCATGGTGCTGTAAACCCCTACTCTTGATTGCAATTCACTGATTGGGTGCCTTACAGTGTTATAGAACGCCTCCTTAATAATAGTACAATCTGAAGCCAATTAAGTATTCAATGCGCCAAGGTGAGCTTTTACTATCCTATCAAACGCGTACCACCACAGGAAAGCCAGCTGTCGAAGGTATTACACCGTCATGATCAGGAATATCATAAGAATCGATGTGTTTGTGCTTTAATTACTTGATTGTTAAATATCGATGCGTACACCATAGCGCGTATCGTGCTTACATATAAGGTAAATATTCAACTTCCTCCACTGCTAATTCTTCTTTCATATTTCACATTTCATATTTAAAATACAGGCTACTGGCTTACTGTGATGATCTTTAATTGTCCCCTCTATCATCAAAGTCGATTATCGGCATATCGCCCGAGCTAGATCAAAAAACTCGACTATCGAGATCTGGTTGTCTAGAACGGTTTGGTACGTGTGGCCTCCCTTGCTTCAGTAATCCCGCACAACTCAAGTGCGGATTTGTTTATATCTATCATGATATACGGAAACACTAAAGTATAATATGACTGATATAAAAAGTATTGATGAGAAAGGAAGGAGATACATAGCTTATGCTATGCTCAAGATCGAACTCTTGACAAGAAACCCAACAAGGTGCCGAGAAGCGAGTGCAAATGAATATATAGGAGCTTGAGAATCGTGAGATTGCTCAAAAGGAAAAAGGAAAGAAAAAATGGCTCGAGAACTTTACAACACAACAACAGATCAAGAGATAACCTACCAGTGTCCTTTCTTTCAGAACCTTCCACTATCGCGAGATCCCCGGGAGATCTGTCATGCGTAATTGCATAAGGTAGACCAATATTTGCCTTGCCTTACTCCATCTACATATATAGAGCTAGAGTACGATCATAAATTTTCTGTTGGCCTATCGGGATAGCTAGGTAGCTGGGGTAGAATTGGAGTTTCGCGAAGAACACTGTGCAGCTCGTGCCTCGTGGAGGTACGTGCAGGGCAGCTGGTGATTGATTGACCTGACCTACCTACTAGTAATATCTTCATGATATCGGTACTTGTCCCCCGAAATGGTAGTTTTATCCACGAGGCCGTAATTTTTTTTCTCTTGACCCATGGCGCCCGCTGTTCCGACGAGCCTAAACAACTAGCTAGTACAGGGCTGCTAGACTCTAAACTAGAGATTGCTCCTGGGTGTTACGGACACCAGAAGAAAAGAAACTCTCTGCTTCTTTCCCTCCCTTCTTCGGCCAGACAGACATGATCAGCTGGATAGCCAGGGATAGGTAAACGAAATTTTCACGACATCTCGCATGCATGTGGCTTTTTAAACCGTGGGTAGGGAAAACCGCTAATTTTGCTAGCGCTGCGTCTGCTAGCTTGTAGTGTGATGGCGTAGCAGGGTAGAGCCTGGATAGGCTCCAGGGTCAATGATACTCTACTCTTAAAGGACGACCTCGAGATAAGCTTCCCTTCCCCAGTATGGCAGAAACAACTGGTTCGCCCCATTTCCGCGGTACCTACCGGTGTAAGATTCTCTCGATAAGCGTTACCTGGGAACAAGCATACCTGGATTAAACTAAAGTACATGTACTTGCGAAGTGCAATACATATTAAAACTACCAGCAATCGAATGTACTACAGTGCTGTATGTACCCATCGAAGGAAATGTGAACCTAAACGTTGATCTTTTTGGTATTAACGTTTGGTTTGCGATTTTTCAGAACACCCGCCGCGAATTTTACTTGCAGCTTGCGTTTTAAGTTCCTTTCCCTGCCTTAAGTATCCATTCTATCTGCAATATTTGAAACTGTAGTATTATAATATGGCTTTCCAACGCACCTTCGCCCCGTGCATAATGTAGGTAGTACAATCACCAGTTATTCAGGCATATATGTATTATTAGAGTCCATAATTATCTGAACCCGTTATTACTATTAATCATCATTAATTTGATGTTCAACCGCCACGCAATCACGGGTAAGCAAGCCAACGTTATTTGTGACGCCATGGATCACATCCGTCCGGATCAATCCATCAATATTGATGAATAGCTTAACCCTATTTATTTTAGTACTGCAGCAGCTATACATACATACCCACATTTCTACCAAAACTGCTTTATTCCGCATCAACTCCTGTAACCTACCAGCATACACTCACGCAGTGTCACCGAGAATACCAGGATAGGAAAGGCTTTCCCCTCCTTGTGTGTAGCATATTCCAGTCAATATTTCAATCGATTCTCGGAAGGGTATCCTCTGCCACGCTTTATACCAACGAATCGGGGCAATCATGCAACTGGGGATTCCGGGGAGTGATGACGTTCGAGACTCCGGATCGAAGGAAATACCCCCCACCAGCTAGCTGCATGCCAGCTAAAAGAGGGAAAAAAAATCCAGACCATAATGCAATGCAGGAACATTCAAAGCTGAGCTATATCAGACGATAAAGCAGAAAGCTCCTGGGGTACGGGGGTGCGGGAAGTGGCATCCCTTATAGGTCAGATAGACTTCAATGTATGGTACGGCGATAAGACAACTGGTAAAGCTTGCCGGCCGGTGGATATGCACGTTGATCTTGGTCTCTGACCTACGGATATCGTCTCCGCAAGGTGAGGTTCATGAAGCGATGGGTTGCGGGCTGTTGGGCTTCATCAATTATCACCCACTCTTGGCAGAACGCGATTTGGCGCTTACGGCGTCTGCATACTTGTTGTAGTGCCGATACCACCGGCAGTATGAAACCGGCATTGATGTATGTGCCGGAGAACAAAACCCTATTTCTGGCGCTCGTCATATCTCTAACGACCACGGTGCCACGCCTGACAAACATCGATCCTACGTTCCTTTTTTACTTTTTTTTATTTTTTTGAAATGCATGCAAACACGATAATGATATATGAGTGGGGTAAATCAATCATATGCAACTCGAAAGCTCACACCTACATTAATGCATTACATGATCGGGAGAAAGATCTTCAGAAGCGTACAGTTTCAATTACAGTACTATATATATACAACCAGTATAGTTATATATATAACCCAGCTCAACCAATAGTAGTCAAGATGTTTTCTGATTAAATAATTGGGCCCTACATACCTCATGATCAAGCTAGTACACGTACGTACTTCAGGTAGATTACGCGATAAATAATTTGCCATTTTCTTTGCATAACATAACGTATAACCTAAGGAGCACACTTCTCTCTAAATGACGAAGACTGTACGACGAAATCTAAAACAAAAAACACGAAATCTATCTCAAAGAAGCCCCCGGATGGTTGGCAGAAAATAATGGGGATAAATAGCAGTAAGCATGTGTCGCCATAAAAATAAAGTTGAGGTGAGAGAACACATGTAGTATAACCCTAACAGCGGGAAAACGTTGTATAGAAGGGAAAGAAGTGAATTGAGAAAGCAAAAGCAAAAGCACAAAAAAAGAGGTCGCGGTTCTCCGTCCCCACAAAGCAAAAGAAAAAAAAGAAAACCCAAATTGAACCCTCAAAGCTCAAGCGTTGCACTTCTAAACCGAAAAATCCGAAAATTCTAGCGGTGATATGCGCCAAAAACTCCGTGTGTAAAAAATTATTCCTCGTGCATCGTGCGTAAAATCAATTGGGTTAGCACCCTTTTGTCTAGCAATGCGAAATAATTTCCAAAGCGAACCATCGTTTTGGATTCTAGTTGAAGTATGGAAAGTTTCTTAGAGTCTCGGACCCATCGTGGGAGTCGTGGAGGAATGACTCAGAGTACTGTTGCGATGCCCCCAACTCTGAGGACATCCAACATTTCGGGTCGGTTTGCGACACATTTAGGACTTCCACTGGAGTAGGTGTAAAAGTTGTTGGAGCAAATGAGGTTGGTGTAGTTTGGTCTGAGCAGTGTAATTGCTCGGTTTTTCCATCCCTGCCAGGAGTGAACCCACAGTCCGGGCAACCAACATCAATGCAAGGGTTGAGAGGCCCGAAACCACAATTAGGCTTTATAGAAAATATATTAGAAGACATAAATAAAACTCAAGAATAGGATGCCACTTACACAGTACCACGGAGCTGGAGGTGCCGTTTTGGCCATTCCAGAGGATTGCATGTGAATCATGTTTGAGGTTGAAGATTCTTGATCGATTGTAAAGGTAGACATAATGGGATTCTTGGATAAGTTTGGAAGAGAGATGTCTGTTGTTATGAGGCAGGCGTTATATATATGTTGAAAGCTGTTTCGAATGATGGCCTTTTCACCTTCGAGTGGTCTTGTCTTATATATTATTTTCAGATAGAAGAATCCAAGATAATTGAGGTTCCATAAGACAGTCAATGATGCATAGCCATGTAAAGAGTCAGTATTCGGAAATCCTGCAGGATTAGAGAAATTTTGACCAAGCCCTAAAGAACAGACAAGGCAAGATTCCCTAAGATCCAAACTTCAAACTATGTCCAAGGCTCACAAACACCGTAGGAGCATGACGAAGTCCCACGAACAAGGTTTTATTGTGCTTAATCGCTTTCTGTTTCCAATTCAAGCTACAGCTCTCCTTTGAGGGTAGTAGCATAGCCATGGCAAAAATTCGCACAGGACGTAGTGCCTCATGACACGATACATCGTTTCCAAGACTCTAGAGTGACTGTCACTCATTCACGAATTATGGCTGGTGCGGTATAGAGCGGGTTACTTCGGATCCTCAGGTAGACCTCGTTTAGACTCGATGTGTAAGGGTTGTAATGGTGGCCTGTGGGAAGAGCTTTTGTAACCCTAGTACGTGCGCATTATAGAAAATTATTATCTTGGAGGCCTGTTGCAGTAAAGAGTCATATACAGCGTAATCAGTTGGAGGAATGCTATAGGCTAGTACTAACCTAACTTAATATAAAGAAAAAAACACAACAACCAAGAGGTGAGTCTAACCAACAGGTATCGGTAGTTGAGACGAATGAATGGCCACAGAAATAGTTCGTTCGGTGTCAGTTGACAATGATTTTCCCTTGTAGAGGTAAATATGTAGCACTGCTTAGACGTGAGACGCAGGCACAGAGCTAGAGAGAGTTAGATAATATTATCTGCCTCATGTTTGGTTCTAAGAATTCCTCTGGTATGCACAAACCAGGGTACATTACTGTGAGAAGTTTAAGGCGAGCAATATGTTGTAGGCAGTGTATGAGAAATTGTACAAACCCAGAACTAGCTAGAGGTGAGCTTGGTGGGCGCAATGGGAGAGTGCTAGCTACCATGGTACCTACAGATTCTATGATGTTGTTGCTAGCTCTAAGGGCTTGAAGAGCCGCAAAATGGGCTTGTACCAAATAAGTCCAGATACATACATGCATTACTGCAGCATGGATGGCCTTCCATTTTCCCGGAATATCGAATAAGGAAGTGGAGTAAGCATACATGTAGGCAGCACTGAACATAAGAGCCTCCTTTTGCTCTCGCACCCCCAACCACCGATTTATGGCGCGCGGCTCTGTGAAGGAATTCTGCTGTCATGAACCACGCGTTAAAACCATAAGGTTTCTCCGTATATATTCTGCCATCAAAAGTTAACACAGAAATTTTCAGCGTGCGTACTTCATTATTTCCCCGTTATTAGCACCGCCATGACCGTAATCCACTGTGCGCACAAGACTTGCGGCTATGATGTAGCTGAGATCATAGCAGCACAGGTTAATGGGACACTAGGGCTGAATGATCAACATTGTAAAACTCTAGATACTAAAGTATCTATTAATCTGGAACATCTCATCAATAACAACTTAGGATTCGGCCCAGTTTACCGTAGTCGGGACTTAACGTTTGCCATAAAAGCTGTTCTCGAGTGATAAGATACCCCATACTGTCAACTAGCTGTCAGGTTGACTAGCAGGATGTCACTCATCATGAGCATAAAGGTGAGTCACGGACAGGCAAGTATGTATGTATGTATGTGCGTGTACATATGTATAGACGTCTGAGACTGTTATGGACCAGGAGTTTCCGACGGATTAGACTCTTTGCTTTTGGAATTGATAGATATTGCGTATATTCGGAGTATCCACCTGACGAAAGCAGGAGAATGGGTACAAGCGAAAACGGGGGTAATGAGGGGTTTCAGCTTTGTTTTGCCTGTCTGGCAAAGTTCTAGAAAAATCGCCCACGTGGATTAGATCTACCGGAAGCTGATATTCAATCAGAAACAATCCATTGGTTCGGATCTATTTCTATCTTCAGCGTCTGTATCTGTTGACTGCCGCCTAGTCCTAGTGGTACTGCGTAATTAAACCTAGTTAGTGATTGATATAATGAGTCGTAGGCGATTGTGTTTTGAGACGCGACGATCAATGTTAACTCTCTGACTCGACTTGTTCAGAAAATTAACTGTAGTAAGTGAGAGGAATGTTTGTGGGGCTTGCGAATTTTCGAAAGGCTGATTGTTCTCCTTGTAGAATCCAAAAGCTCCTCAGCGGCGGATCCCGAAGTGTTCGCGGGGTTGACCTAGACTTTTCGGCTGCAGGACCTTCACCTCGAGGAACTCATTTCTGAAAGAGCCGCAACGAGCCACAACAATGAATGTCGTTGTGCCTTAGTAAGTGCAGGAGGTTGAATCTCGGTGTGTCATTGTTGATGATGGTTTAATAGCTCATAATTCTGATAAGAATTGGAGAGTCCCCGCTGTCTGTCGTGTTTTCTGTTCTTTTTGAAAGACTAATTAAAATGATGTAAAGGCTCTCTCGCTAGCTTCTTATACTTGATATTCTTGCCACCGCTCAGCTCGTTTCTTTAAAGTCTCCTCATGTGCATCAAATCTCGTACTTTTCTGACTGTTGAGCTGTCCCACCGACCATTCCGCTGGATATTTGGTGACGGTTTGGGATGCTCAACTTCATTGTGTGTGTCTTAAAATGAGTCGAGGTCCCAGAACTTCGAGCTGAGGTTGCGGCTCCATGGCATTGCAAGGACTTTGAAGATATAGTGACTCTTTGAAACACGTCAACTTTGACTGAATAGTGGTTACACTATATCGATTTTGGAAAGGTATATAAGCTCCTCTGCTGCCTCTATTTTCTTTTAGAAGGGTTCAAAAGAAAAAAATAGAGCGGAAATGCCTAACTTTATGTTTTGTAGTCCCCGGCTTTGGGCTGTTGGTAGCGGTTGCTCGTATTATGAATCCTATCCAGCAATACATATTGCAAAATTGGAAGCCTGTGAGACAGTAAACGTACTTAGGACGGATTGCAGTATTTTCCGAGATAATGACACCAAGACAAGGGTTAGGGTTGATGACCAAAACTATTTTACCAGTGATACTGTCACTAATCTGACTTTGAAAGGCAGACAACTAAGAGCACCGTAGGTGCATCTATATAGATATCTATCAATTTTAGCCCTCTCCTGTAAGGACACACAAAAATATTTTGATTTATAAGTTGCCTGGAGTCCTGGATGGCTTTAGAATCAAATATTATATGGCCCCCTCGGAGATAACCAATTCTTTAGATCTGCCCATCATATATTTAGAATATGATTTGAGTAGGTATGGTCCTTTATGTACTGTGATACCACGGCCGATGTAAATGTGAAAGTGAAGATCGCCAATTCGATCTTGAGGAGTTCCTGCTAAGAAAGTTTTGTGGTTGCTGAACCTAGTCTGAGTTGACTAGGCACGGGAAGTTGTAAGTTTTTAACTGGGTGGAACGTGCGATTGTTCCGCCCTTGGACTCAGTTGGTTCCAGTTACGCAGCCAATAGCGCGAGACATGAGAATAAAACTGACCTGCATTCTCTCGATTGTCTTATCCCTGTGTAAAATCTTCTACCTAACCTTGCAGTTTATGTTGACGTCATGAGTGGGGTTGAAGTTTTCACGGTCACAAAAGCCGAGGTTTAATACTTGCCGATGGCCAATAAAAACATGAGGGCCTATAAATCTTTATCAATGATACCTGCGTTGATCCAAGATCACACTGGATGAGATAATAAAAGGATGGGTTGTAGATGTGGGGGAGAGGGGTAGAGGTGCAGAAAGTGGGGAGGATGGAAGAGAACGAAAGGTTGTGCCATCCTACCTACATCTACATGTAGTTTACTCTACCGTGCACTAGCTTGCTGGTTGAAACAAACGCTTTAACCAAAAGTAGTCTAATGAATAAACAAGCTTTTCTGCATCGTTGACTACTGTCATGTGCTTCATAAGTAGGGACGATTGCCTTATGCCCCTCAGGATAGATTTATTCGTAACGAATTCTTTCATCTTAGCACTGATAATGGATTAGGTTTCACTTGGGCATGCGCATTTTCTTTCTTTTTCGTTTTTTTTACCATGCCATCCTTACCCTCATGTATGGGATATATACGTATTTCTGATGAATCATATTTAAATTGCTGCACGTGTTGTGAGTGATTCACAAGCGAAAATCCCTGTTCGCATAAACTTCGAGTGACAGAACATGATCTGAAATTTCAGTATATATATAAATCACGTTACCAGTACCTTTCAAATACATATATATACAAAAAATCCCAGCTAAAACTCCAACTTCCTCTTCAAGAAATCAATCGTTGTCTCCATAGCACCCTCAAATACACCCTTCTCAAAGAATGTAAAGTGTCCTCCCTTGTGTATCGACAACTCTTTGGGCTCACTTGCCTGGTTAAACAACGATAACACCACATCCGGTGCACAAAGATTATCATCGTCCGCCTGTAAGAGTAACCACGGTGTGGGACTGACCGCTTGGATATAACCCTCCGGGTTGTAGTTGAACAAATGGAACATACTCTGGGCCGTGTACTTATTCTCCCATTTCGGTGCCTTGGTCTTCTGAAGCCCAAACAAGAATTTCTGTGCGTCTTCGGTGGGAACAAACGAGGGTATAGCAGGGTCTGAGCTGGTGATCAACATAGTCGCACCCTCACCACCGGCGATGACATTCTCTCTATCAGCCCTAAGCATTGCATCCACTTGAGCCCTCGTACTCCGTAACATATTGCGGTTTAGAATCTTAACGGTTGATATCAGCGGCCCGATAGTTACGACGGCCTTAACACGCTTGTCGATAGCGGCAACCTTTACACAATGGCCACCCGCGAGTGAGAATCCCCAGATGGCGATTTTAGAGGCATCGACTTCGGGCAGTGAGCTCAGGTAGGAGATAGCGTCATAGTAGTCTTCGGCTTGTTTATGGGGATTAATTTCTCCGCGGAGTGTGCTGTCACTTGACCCGATGTTACGGTGGTCGTAGATAAGGGATGCAAGCCCGGCTTTTTGAAATAGACTGGCGACAACGTCGAGGTTCATTTCTTTGGCAGCACCCCACTGGAGAAGTTAATGATCCTGCAGCTTGAGCTTGAGGAGATTTGGGAAAACGTACACCATGAGTAACGACAATGGCAGGAGACTTTGAAAGTTTGCCGGAAGCAGGATAGAACCAGCCGCGGAGAGTAAGGCCGTCAAAGGTTTTGAATTCTACGTCTCGCCTTTCGGGGGAGCCTTTGCAGTCAGGTTCTTGAATGTATGTGTAGGCCATTTTGGAGTATCGTTCGGGGATTAAGATGGAGGATGTTGGAATACCAGTGAGTTGTGGGGAATAAAGCCCCAAAGGTGCGGGAGCGCGCCCTTATATACCTCACGCCATTGACTACCGATGAAGTCAATTCTTCGTCAGAGCTTGAGGAGTGTGGGGTATTCTCTCGGTCTCGACTCCCTGAGGAGTTGTGGTTGCTGATCACAGACGTAGACGTATTTGCTTTATGTCCGCAAAGACCCAAAACATCCTCAGGTTACGTTGCAGATACCTATTTATGATATCCCGCGCGAAGATGTTGGATGGCGTTGGAACCACAAGTACATAGTTTGTTGATCTTTGCTTCTTTGAGTTGCGGGGCGTGTATGCGCATGCACCAACGGCTCAGTTGTCATGAAATGTCACTCGGTGTAAAAATTCCTTAAGTGGGCTTGTGCACGCATAGGAAGTGGATACTACATGTAGCGATCGTAAATATAGATGTATTGACCCACTGGATCTTGGATTATTTCAATTAGTCCCCGGACCGAGAATCATGTCTCCCTTGGTGGAGACGCCCAGGCACTTCGTTTTTTTTTTTTGTTTAATTCATTAATTGCATGCAACCTTACAGTTATGGCAATAGCCCCTGAACTTCCCTTTCTCCTCCGCCAGGCACTTCTTCGAAACTGTCAGCTAAGAGATTTTCCTACGGCTTTCAGAACTGTTGAGGCTGGTACTCTAGTGAAATGCGCACGGCCTTCTCTTTTCCTTGGCTTCTAGGGCGTTCATCTTAGAGAATACTTATGATTGCCATATCCGTACTCGGGGCAGGTAAAAAGTACCGGACAATGCAGGTCTTTGGTTCACCAATGGGCGCGCGTACTAGGCGTGAACTACTGCAAAAAAAGCCCAGAGACAAAACTTGCATTGTCCGGTACTTTTTGCCTACCCCGAGTATCTTTGTACTAGTAGAAGAGCATCCCCAACCACCGGAAATTTAGTTGGACCAACGTGGGGGACAGAACAATCGCTCTATGTCATGCCGTCTTTAGGTGCCGAGTGCAAACCCGGATTTTGTTAATCCTGGAGGTCCGCGAATGCCACGTGTGGTCAAGCATCGCCGTGATGAAGTCGCACGGCCCGCAGTCAGATTGTAAATTGGCCCGAGGTGTCTCAACTTTATCTGCGGTAGAATAGAGTACATACCTCGAATAGACTTAGGGCCCGTTCGGACAACCTTAGATTATTTCTTCGGATTATTGGACAGACTGGATTATCAGGTAGCGAAAATGATAATCATAATACTCATAATAAGTGGATAATCTACATGTCCGGATAAGGTTGAAATAGCATTAGGCTCTCAGGATATCTGTGTTGCGTGAGAATAATTACCCCCGAAGGTGGTTGCTTTCTTGGCGGATTATATATTGGGATAATCGGGAGTTCCAGATGTTCGATTATTCAATTGCACGAACAGCATAGATAATTGTGATAATCTAAAAGTCGATAATCCGTTAGATTCTCGCCAATAATCTAGATTATTGGGATGTCTGAACGGGCCCTTAGTATAGAGGTAAACCTCCAGTCTCCCCAATAGGTTTATCCGCTGGTGGATATCGAGTGAGGCCCGGTGACGATGTTCTTCTAACCAATATGGGCAGGAATACATCGAGTTCTTGTGGGTTATTGGTTCCTTTGGGTCGAATGCGACGGGCTACTTAAGACCAATACGTATCATCGAGGTAGAGAGGTAGATTGTTGTATGTTTGCTAGGAGGGTATTATAGCTCTTAATAACCCTTCCTGTAACGGTCTTAATGGTTACGTGAAATCAAAAAAAAAGAGTTGCCCAGCTTGACCCCCGATAACCTAGCTATAGGAAGAGACCACTAGCATCCCATTCAGAGGCTGACAAGAAACTGAAGTGACCGTAGGAGCACACATAAAGTCGAACTCATGTTATGAGTTGAATATAATGTTATTTATTATTGGGCCAATATCCATGCTGTTGAGTGGTGGTCATCAGCGTTCAGTGGAGGAAGTATTGGAGGGTGCTCTGATCTGTGACGTTCTTTCTCTGTACCTATATGTATGTATAGTTATTTCTTTCTGTCCTAGCTACATGTAGTCACGGATCCCTCTCAAAATATATAGGTCACCTCACGGCAACCAATATTGCCTACTTTCATAGCCGGCGGCATGATATGTGTGGAATGGGAATTTACGATCGTCAAATTCAAACATCTACCCCACTAAGACAGAGGTAATAGAGAGTCATCATGCACAGTTGTTGGAAAGGATCACCAACTCCAAGCACCTCTTCATCTATCGTAAGAACGCCAATAAATAAGCTAACATTACTTATGAGACTCTATATCTCAACTCACCGCTACGATAAAATCAAACTAAGCATAAACCAAGCTTTAGGCCAAAACTTACCTCTATCCTGAGATATCGTCCACAAACTGCTTGATCAGCGCCTAAATACGCAAACACGTACATTAGCATGCATTCAATGACATCAAAAATGGAGCGCGAACACAAACCTGCATATCCTTGGCCGCCTCCTTTCCAGTTTCCAAAACCTCCTCGTGATTTGCCTTCCCCACCTCCATTACACCCTTCAGTTCGCCAACATCCTTCCCCTCGACCAAGACCGCATCACCTCTTGGTCCCTCCTCCAACACTGATTTATTCGTCACCAGACTCATTGCCAACACCCGAAGCCCGCAGTGCCGCGCCACAATGATCTCAGGCACCGTACTCATACCCACGCAATCCGCGCCCATCATCTTCAGCATCCTACACTCCGCACGGGTCTCGTACGACGGCCCGGATACAAATACATACACGCCCTCATGAAGCTTCCGGGTCTCTGTCGTGCCCGGCAGCTTCTTATAGCTCTGGTGCACAACCTTTCGCAGCTCGAGATCGTATGCATCCGAAAGGGCGGGGAAGCGCGGGCCCCAGGAATCATTATTGGGTCCTCGGAGAGGATGCGCCCCAGAGAGTCCAGGAAGATTAATGTGCTGGAAAGGTTAGCTTGGGAATAGCATGGAGTGAAGGGGTCACTACGTCGTTGATGATCATCATGTCGCCAACGGAGTAAGCGGGGTTGAGCCCGCCAGCAGCGTTTGTGACGATGATGGTGCTGATACCAAGAAGCTTCATGACGCGGGTGGGGAAGGTCACTTTCTCGATCGAGTGTCCTTCGAAGAAGCTGTTTGTGCAATTGTTAACTCTGTTCACCGGCCGGAGGAGCAGGTACTTACTGTACACGGCCAACCATCATCACGACGGGGGTCTTCTTCTCGCCGAGTAGGCCAAAGACAAATTTACCGGCATGACCGACAACTGCGGGGCGGGTTAGCTAGGGGCGCTCGTGGAAGAGAATGGGCTGACCGACCGGTGGAGTGGGGGAAGTTGGGGATCTTGGTGTAAGAGATTTCGAATTGAGGAGAGCTGTGAAGAGTCTCTGCAAGACCACCGAGTCCAGACCCACAGATGATACCGATACAAGGTTTGGAGAGAGCGGGGGGGAGCTGTGTCCTGATGTGGTATGCAGACTGGGCTGCAAAAGCGATTGTGGTGGTGGTAGTAACTTCGGCCATTGTGACAGAGGAGCTGAGGCTTTTGATTTGTAGGGCTGTGAGGATGCAAATGAGTATAATTGAGAAGAAGGAGAGCTGAGGGTTGGGAGATATGCCGTTGGAGGAGGTGTGTGTTGTGGAGGTATCGGGGGGAGGTGGTGTAGGAACCTCCCGTCGGTTGTCATGGCACAGCAACGGAACTCGCCGTCACCCCACGCACCCCGCCATTTGTGTTACGGAGAGATTATATTTCACAAGAACTCGCTCACTCGTCAACCGTAGCCAGATATCCCTTCTTATTAAGTATTGATTACTGCACTACAAACAGTCTCCCACCAGCTCTACCAACTTCACAAACGCATCCCCGTCCAGCTCCTTCTGCTGCAGCCCCAACCCAACAACTAGCATCCGCCCCTCCTCCTTCCTGCGCATCGCCAAAACAGATGCAAGCTGGACGGCAATTGTCTGCCCAAGCGCCTCCCGCTCCTGGACAGTTCCGCCAAGGAGGGTGGTTGGCGTCAAATGTGATAGTGGGAGAAGCCCGTCTTCGTCGTCGGGTGACTTGCCTTCGAGCAGGCCGGGATGGTGTCCGTCGAGGGGTACATGGAACTGGATAGATATGGCGGTAAGCATGCGTAAAAACAGTGATATGAAGATAGGGCAGAAAGGTAGATAGGAATGTACCCATTGCGCAAGGCGGCCTTGTTGCGTCAGCGTTATGACGATCTTATCGGCAAAGGAGATTACGCTGCAGTCGGTGTGAATGCCATCAATGAGGCAGGCTGACTGCTTGGTCGAAGCGGGGAACGGGGACTCGAGGATGGTGGCCATTTTTGTGGTGATGAGAGGTAGAGAGCTACTTAGATGAGAGATCGTGTAGGCGAGAGGAGTGACGCTTGGCAGGGTTTATTTATTTGTGTAACGTTGATGGGCTTAATTGATCCTAGAGATCTACTAAACCATCGATAGGCCCGTCTAGTACTAACCACAGGTAGTAAATTACTCCCACCCCATCGACGATTGGCTACTGAAGAGTGCCTAAATACTAATTGAGGATAGGTACCGGTATTGTTTTACCAATTCCAGGGAATGATTCCCTGCAATCGGCGCCACCATTAGTGGTTCGTTCATGGAAGATCACTCGATCACATGTGGTGCTTTACACAGGGAGATCACTGGCACCGTGTGATTGGGCAATAACTCCTCTTTTCTATTAAACCACCCTTTTAATAGCATTTCAGAGAGAAAAAAGTCGAATATACATGTATGTACCTGTTAGTCCATGGCAAAGAAAAACTAGTGACATATTGGTAACTATAACCTCATATCCCTGGATAGATATCAATCTTCAAGGAGGAAGACTATATATCCTTTTATACCTACTGTAAGCTCGTGCGACTAAGGGGAGGAGATCATATATTGTTCTTGAAATATATATAGTAAAATTTAGCCCTATCTCTATTTGCCGAGAGAAAAACAACTGGCCGGCTTAATGTGGTAAAGGTTGGTTTTAGAAAAAAACGGCAGCAAAAACTGCAGCAGGTTAGGCTGGGATGGTTGGAACCACCCACATATACGTTAACCGCCCGATCCAGGATTCCAACCCGGGCCGCTGATACAGTGACAGTAACTGCTGAGGTTACAAATGTACTCCCTAAGCTAAATCGAACGCTCATTTGCTGTTTCGTGTCCTAAATCAATGTTAAACACCATCCAACGTGACAGGAATTCAGAAGGCTCGTTGAGGTTATCTTATCATATGTATCTTTTCCGAGTCTTAATCAGGTCTACACTAAGATCAGGAAATCATCTGGCTATTTTGCGTTGTCTCGTTTTGCCCCCCCCGGGCCTTAGGTGATACTGAAGACTTGGAAGGAAAAAACGGGTGGGTTAAGTATACTGTGTATTTTCCTTGCCCCATCCTCTTCATAAGAAGAGGAGGGGGCTTTTTTACGCTAAGTCACCCCCGCCCCAAGCCTGCCCTTCCTCCTACGTATTGAAGAGGGGGGGGGGGGGGGGGCTTTTTTGTATTGAGTCGTTTTCTCCACCCCTGTTAAGTCCTGGCTGAAACCGAGGACTTGATAGGTGTAGAATAATCTCTTTCGGTGGAGCTATATGAGGTCAAGACATACATAACTCGCACGAGGTACATGTATATTATATATGACGCGTGCGTAGCCCCAAGAGTCAAAGGGTTGACTGTTTCGGTCGACGTTGTCCCTTGTAAATGATCGTAGGGTGCTATTCTAGGGTTGTCGAAAATCAATAGGAATATAGAGACGACTGGAAGCAGAGGTACGGTGTCGGACAGCCAAAACCAGCCGGCCAGAGCAACCACCGACTCCCCTTCACCCCATCGACTTTCAACAACGCAACACTTGTCCAAAAATAATGTTCTTTTGTATAATGGGTCTAATCATGGTTGTAAACATCCCCATAAAAGGTGATTTAAAATAATTAAAAACTGACTGCACTATGACCTCTCAAACATTTGGTGCAATCTGCCCGAAAAAAACATAGGTGTGAAATAATAACTTTAATAGCCTTATGCCAAGGCGGCCACATTAATTGGGATAATTCTTACCCTATTGGGATGATTCGATGATTATTATTACCCGATTAGGACTAGTTTCTGGCTTGAAAAGAACATGAGGGTTGATTTTGACTGTCCGGCGCTGTACCTCGGTACCGCCCCTCCTGGTTGCACGTAAGCCTAGGCCCTAGTTCTCTTCTACTCCCCGGTCAATGCCAAGACATGAGCGAGTGAGCGTTCATGATGCACACCTGAATTGTGGGAACTGAAAGAGCGGTGACCTCAATCCAGGGCGTCATGACTATCTGAGGAGCATACTAGCCTGCATCTAATACTAAATAAGATTTGCCTTCGAAACGGAGAGCTTGAGTAGTGGGCAAAGCATTTATATTTTCTTAAGAAAGAGCTGAATAGCTAATAGTATGATATGATATGATCCTCGCAATCGACTAATTATAAAGCTAGCCTTTAGTTATTGCAGAAAATCTGAGTAAAAGACCATAAATCCGAAATAAAGACAACCATTAAGAAACTCTTCTCGTATCCAATTGCAACCAAGTATCAAGCAGGAGCCGGCCCAAATCTGTACCGAACAACAGGAAGCTTCTCTCCATGCACCCTCCTCAAATGCTGTAACAAATTATCCCTGCGGGAGAATCCTTTTGCCCCAACCTTGTCGCATCCCACCACAGTACAATTAAGTAGCTCCTTCCCAAGCCCGTGCTTTGTCCGACAGTGGCGATTAAAGTCGTTTTTGCTCTTGGAGATATAAATACAATTGCCGTTACTGAGGCAGGTAATGTGGAGACGTTTCCGTACGCGCTGACATTTGTGGGGGCCTCTGGTCGTGGTATATTGGTATTAGTTTATGTAAAGCAATTAATATGGTGGATTTAGGTTGAAGAACTTACAGTAAGTCCCCTTTGCATTTCCTGTCGCAGAGGACCTCTACAGAGAATCCCCCAGGCCGAACACCAACTGCGTGTGCAGGAAGGTTAATGAAGGCTGGCTTTGTTGCGGTTGTGATTGGGCACTGTTCTTGAATGGGGATATAAATATTTGGTGTGCTCAAGACCGGTGGAAGTTCAATTGAGGATCTTCCAGGTTGAATATTAACTGTGTGCGTAGGAAGGTTAATGAAGACTGTTTCTACCCTCCCTGCTAAAGGGGTTGGTTTATGGTTTTTAACAAATTTTGGTGTGCTGCCTAATTATAGACGTGTCACTTGTGTATGTATAAGTACATGTAGAAAGGCCGTCTCTCTCTTTAATTCGTATTAATAGAACTATGTATCCTATTACCTGCTGAGACTTCCTACACTGGAGTACACCGCCCAAACTCAGGTAGCCCATTTTTAAAAACGACGGCAGTGTTTGGAAGCTAGTAGAACAATCATGATTACAAGGCGGCGACTCCTGGGCCAACCAGAGGACCTATTTCTCAAGTGTACATTTGAGGGTATAAATGGGTATAATACATGCAGTACTACATGTAGTACTGCACTTTTGAATACCACCCTCATAGATAAAAATCGGTAAAGATAAAGATTCTTCATTATGTATCTATTATCTAGCCTTTTCGTTACGGGATTTTAGCATCTGTTATGGCGAAGGGCCTTAGGCAATTAATTGACTTTTATGTCATCATCAAGATCATCGGGGGCACCATATAAGCTTTTTTCCCCTTCTCTTTTCTAAATAGAATACATGTAGTCATGTCACGTATCTCTGTCATCACGAAAGTAACGTTAAACGGACCTGAGTAACAGCTTAAGGGAGGCCATGTAGGTACATGTAGTCAACCAGAGGCATTTATTGACGCAAAGTATACAGAATAGAATGACCTTGTGAGTTTCTTAGATTTCGTGATAGTTATACGAATATGCATTTATATTTACTCCCTAGATTCGTGAACTCGACCAATGCTGCTTATAGTTGATCAATTGAGGAACAAGGCTATTTGGGCCAATAGAAATCTGGAGGACCAGGAGATCCTGCAGCTTGCTATATTTAACATATAATCATGCACCAACTAGCAGTATTTGTCGAGTATATATATCCCAATACCGGCCAGCACGGCCTCATGAGTATCCTTCCGCGAGTAATCTAAGCATGACACGCCCAACATTGAGATATCCATGCTAAGCCACAAAGATCAGTTACCATTATCAAGGTATATATCAGAAGGAGTTCTAGATAAAAAGCCACCCGCACTGCATAACCGATATCTACCTGATAGCAAGCTGCCTTTCCACCACACACCTTCTGAATGGGGGCTGGGCTATATATATCAATCAAGTTGTCAACGCAATAATTAACCACCTGCTCATTTCCCCACTGCGGAAGAACAATACCATCATGAAGAAGCATATCGAGTGGTAAACATTGGATGACTAGATCAGTTCCAGGATAGATGCCGCCGACCAGAGGAGTTCCGTCGACGGTATGTCCCAGTACGTCTTTCTTCGCGACTCTGTTGCAGCAGTTGAGTCGAGCTTTGCCACATATTGCCTGAGCTTGGCGGATGGTGGGTTCCCCGTTTGTGCTGCCGGCATTGGGAGTACTGTTGACGATACTGGCACTGGGCGTCTCGGTGATGCGGGCGGTGGATGTAAAGTCTGCATATATATTAGAAAAAATTTAAAGCCGTGAGGTTTAAATAAGGTTACAGAGCCTCTGACCGGCAACATGTCCTTCTGGGGGTATACACTAGATGAAACCAATGCTTGATGGCGACGGCGAGGGTGGGGATGATGAGACCGAGGAAAAGCATGTTTGAGGCGGAGAATTCTACTTATTTTTGATGAAATTTCGGAAGGATCTCGTAGTGAGTAGATATGGGCCCATGGATTCTCTTTTCCTTTCCACCGACGTCTAACAATTGCAAGCGTACGACCTTATTATATATATATCTTTCCCAGCTTCTAGAGAGCCAACTACATACTCTGAAGAGCTGCGTCTCGACTACATGCGCATATGCTACATAGGTAGATCATCTACGCAAGGGGTAGGCAGGGGTGATATATCCACCTGCACCAAATACCACCCGCAGCCCTAGTACTCGAATAGACATCAGTTTTTACGACATATATCCCTTTCTAGAGTCATAGACATATATACATGTTATGCATGTTCGTTGATCATACACTGTCGGAGGAACAACTAATTTACATACACGTGACTCAGATAACCTACATTTAGCCGCAATCTGACTAGTCACGGCTACTACATTGTAGTGAGTGCCATTGACTGCATCGTAGTTGATAAAGGACAACAATGACAGTTGGTCAGTTAGAAGAGCGGGTACGTGCCCATTCATGATTACTATTCTCTCTACTAACAAAAATGTATTAAGGAATCTCCCACCTTAATAAAGATTCTCGATTCAGATATAACCTGGCGATACGTGGAACAAGCATAGATACTAATTAATATATATATCAGCATCAGAGCTTATATTCGTGGACAATCATCATAAACTTCACTCTAATGGACAGTTAATTGCGGGGGGTAGGATGCTGGATGTCGTTAATCCATGAACGTGGTGCTCGCTCTAACTCGATCAACCCGTGGTTTTTCTAAGTATTCGATGATCTGCCGCATGCACCTAATTAATAACTAAATCTGCTCTACTCTGTGTGAGTACGTATAATGATCACCAATCGTAAACACACATTCGGCTCAGGAATGTAAGCTGGCCTCTATCTCGGACTTCTACTCCATGTACAGCCACTCATCAAAAGTGTTCGTGATATAGTTTTAATGTCAGTGCGTAGTGTGGCGCACCCGTAATACTGATGCTCTACTACGAGTGGAAATGCATCAGGAAATGCATCAAATCTTTGGTGGGGAAATGCATCAGGAAATGCATCAAATTTTGTATGGTAGAAATAATTAAAATCGTGTGGTGGAAATAATTAAAATCGTGTGGTAGAAATAATTAAAACTGTCGGGTAAGGGGATCGGGAAATGCATCAAATTTTGTATGATGGAAATAATTAAATTGTGTGGTGGAAATAATTAAACTCGTGTGGTGAAATAATTAAAACCGTGTGGTGAAATAATTAATATTTTGTATAGGAAGAAAAGGGATGGAAAATGGTTTTAAGTGCAATGGCACGCTTTTACATTCAATTTACATTCAATTGACATCCATTAATTATCCCATTTCCTCAACCGAATTTTGTCAAAAAAAAAACCGAAAAAATATATGGATGCCTATCTACATCATTACCCAGATAAGGGTTGAACCTCCTACCTTAGGCTGACATAGCTAGGACTATATCAACTAGTATACTAGCTGAATTGATGTAGATGACCGTTTTGGAACACCTATAGGCCCAGGAATATATGTGGTAATTTTTTCAAAAAACATTAAAGGGACCGAAAAGGGACCGAAAAAGGAGAATAAATGGAGGAAAAAAGGGATCAAGGGAAAATGGACAGCAAATGGATCCAAAATGGACAGTAAATGGATATAAAAGGGACATAAATGGGATCCAGGAGATCGACCTTTGGAAAAAGCACAGTAAATGGACGGCAAATGGACACAAAATGGACATAAATTGGATCCCGGGGTCTACAATGGGAAAAGACACAGGAAATTCCACAGTAAAAGGGATGTAAAAGGAAGAAAGTATACATTTCCAACAGACGCACCCCTGTTGGCACATTTCCATGTGCCTTTTCCCAAAATTTTGTGTGGGAAATGTGCTATTTGATGCATTTCCACTCGTAGTAGAGATGTTATTAAATTAAAGTTGAGATTCAAAACGGCGAAAAATATATATAATATAGTTTGTGACTACGTATAAAAAGAAGATAGGTCATTGATCTTATTCTTCATTAATTTGGGCGCCATTGGTCACTGGGGAAGTCTTCTCTTGGGTGGGGGGGTTCTTGATGATCCGCCGCGGTTACATATGGAGAAATGTCTCACTCTGAAATCGGAATCACGAACACTTTTGCGGAGTGGCTGTACCTATATGAAGTAGTTATCACAGTCCCTTATATATCCTACCCGAATCTTCTGACTTGCATAAATCACACAGTACTTCCAGTCAGTACTAGTCCTAGTTTGGAAGGAGTAGTAGCTGTTATCGATAAGGAAATGATCGATTGGTACCCCGCTATAAATGCACCTGCCTCAGCTTGATCAAGCACCCCGACAGCAACGTCCTCACAGCACCGATATCGTTTCTCTCAATTGAATTATCTATAATAAGGCTTGTTAGGTAGGTCTGATTATATCTCAACCTATACAACCTGAAATTCAAACAGATCTAATATATATATATATATATCATGAGCAGTACTAGCAATCCAAATCACCTAGTACAGCATCCCGTACCGTAAGTACCAAATCAATATGGCACCACAAAAGATCATAATAGATACCGATCCCGGAGTGGACGATATGCTCGCACTTCTCCTCGCTCTCTCCGCCTCCCCCGACGAACTCGAGCTCCTTCTCATTTCCCTCACCTTCGGTAATATCAACATCGAGAACTGTCTCCGCAACACAGTCTCGCTCTTCCATGTCCTCGACCTCGAGAAGCAATGGCGCAGCTCCCGCGGCCTCCGCACCGGTTTCTCGGCCCTCGAGAACACAAAGCCCATTGTCGCTATAGGCGCAGACCGGCCCCTCGAGGAACAATTACTCGCCGCAGACTACTTCCATGGCCTTGACGGTCTCGGGGGTGTCCACACTACCGTAACCAATCTCCTTCTCCCAGAATCAAGTATACCTTATACAGACTCATACTAACCTCCTCCTCCTCCTCCTCCTCCTCCTCCTCCAGGCGCCCCATTTCACCCCCTCCGAAACATGGTCTCACATCTTCAACTCCACAGCCGCCACCCCAGCACCCCCAAACTTCACACCCTCCTCCACCCCCGCCCACCTCGAGATCCTACGCATCCTCGCAGAAAACCCACCAAACACAATAACCATCATCGCCGTCGGGCCACTCACCAACATCTCCCTCGCCGCAACCCACGACCTCCCAACCCTCCTGCGCGCCAAAGAGGTCATAATAATGGGCGGCGCAATCGACCAAGAGGGCAACGTCACCCCCGTCGCCGAGTTCAACCACTACGCCTGCGCCTACTCCGCCGCGCACATCTACGCCCTCACCTCACCCCACCCCTCCGGCACGCTTCCAATCGGCAGCCGCTTCACCCTCAACCAGGCCCCCGCCCCCGAGAGGCCGCTGAAGCTCAGCATATTCCCCCTCGACATCACCAACCGCCACCTCCTCAGCGAAGCGGTCTGGCGCGCCGCCACAGCGGACCGCAAGGCGCAGGGCAGCCCGCTGGCGCAGTGGTGCGACGTCTTTGTGACGGCAACGTTCAAGAAGATGAAGGAAATGTACCTGCAGAGCACCGGCGGCGGCGGCGAGGCTGCGCGGCGCGACACGGTCGACATCAGCATGCACGACCCGCTGTGCGTGTGGTACGCCATCTCTGCGCTTGCGCGCGGCGAGGAGGGGTGGGTCGTGCACGAGGGGCGGGACATCAGGGTTGAGCCGGCGGGGCAGTGGACCAGGGGTATGTGTGTGGTTGACCGCCGGCCAAAGAATGTGGAGGAGAACTTGGCGGAGGCGGTCAAATTGGGAGATGTGGGCGTGTGGCTGCATAGGGGCCATGGGAACCGCGTGAGGCAGGTGGTGGAGAGTCCGGAGGGGACGGATCGGAAGTTTGGGGGGTGGATGTTGGAGAGGATCTTTGATGTGGTGTTGTAGGGGGTGGTGGTGGATGTAGGACTGGGGTTTAATCTGTGGTTTGTGGTGTGAGTTTTTTTTGGTTGAGTTTTTGGTTGAGTGTAAATGAGAGGATTGGAAATGATCGAATAGGCTTTTTCTTTTTGGCAATCGTGAAAATACTTGTAGGTATGTAGATGTAGATAAATTTTTATGTAGCAAGTCGGCAGCCGGGACTCGTATCTAGGAGATACATGTACGTCCTATCAATCCCCAGCTCTCTGATCATATCAATATCTTCGAATTCTTTATATCCTTTGCGGTCCGCGTAGAGTTATAGTCGTATGTATATACATACAAAATCACGACAACTTTTGTCACCCAATAATATCTCTTGAACAAAAAGAAATCGGGAGGAGTACAGATCTGAGGTTTCAGTCTAGGACTTGAGCCAAGTTCACTGCAACTCCGAGTGGATATCGATCATTGACCTGAAGGGACACTACACGGCGGCATCACCCGGCGCTGCGGAGGAGAGCAAAACCCTAACCCTGGACACTGAAATTTAACAAACTTTATTTTTTATTTGTGGATGTATCTACCGATAGAAAAAAGAACAAGCACAAGAATACATGTAGTCTATCTAACACATCTAAGTATTACAGCCCCCCCTCCCCCCCCTCCCCCCCTTCCAAACCTCAACAACACTTCGGGGGTGCGTCTATAGCTATCAAAATAAAAAATAATATAAAAAAAAAAAAAAAGGATCAATGTGATAATAACCCCCCCCCCCCCTCTTTAGTAAAACCTCCCCACTTTCGTCAGCCCCTCCTCGTCGCCGCTCCGGATCTCGTGCTCAAGCAGGTCAAGCCCCAGCATCGACTTTGCAATCTCGCACCCCCGCGCGCGCTCGGCCTCGATGCGCTCCCACGTCCAGTACGCGTCCAAGCACATCGCGGCCGCCGTGGTGTCGGTCGCCGTTATCGCGGCGTCCAGCTGCGCCAGCACCTCCTTCTCGCTCTTGTGTGCGCCCCCGTTCGCCAGGTTCTTGATCTCGCCGTTTCCGTTCGCGGCGGGCGCGACCTTGGCGCCGGATGCCGAGGACTCGATGGGCCGCGGTGGCAGCAGCTGGCACTCGGTAAAGATCTCCTCGGGCTTCACGGTGATGCGGCCCATCTTGAAGACATACTTTGACAGCGCGCTGGCAAATATTTTCCTGCTGCCGTCCTTCTCCTTCTTAATGCTGACAAAGTGGGACACAACCCAGACCCACTTGCCGTCCCAGCCGAGCAGGCGCGAGACAATCTCGTACTTCTCGAACGGCTTGATTTCGCGGCGGAAGAGGCAGGTCACGCCGGCGAGGGCGACGTAGAGCGAGCGGCGGGTGCGTAGGGAGCGCTTGATGAGGTGGCAGATGAGGTGGGTACGCGCAATGTCGAGGTCGGAGAAGTACGTGCTGTTGGATTTGTGAAGGTTGAGGTCGCACTCGTAGAGGGGGGAGCGGGAGGTGGAGGAAATGGGGGAGAAGAGGTGCGAGGGGGTGGGGTGGAGGGAGCGGCGGCGGAGGAGGTGGTGGAAGAGGGAGCGGTAGAAGCGGAACTAGAGAGGGGGGGGGGGGGGGGTTAGTATAAAAGCGCATGTGTGGTTCGAAGGGGAGGAATTGGGGTGCAGGAGAGGAGAAAACTCACGTGCCACGTCAGGGGAATGTTCTTGATATTGATGAGCGCCATGAACACGAAGAAGATCTTGAACATTGTGCCCCAGCCCAGCGGGCCCGTCGGGGTGAGCTGTAGGAGCTTGCTGAACACGGCCATGGCGAAGGTTTCGGGTGCGGACGCGGTCGTGTCGTCGAACAGCGGTTGGGAGGTGTTGGATATTGTCATCGCGCCCAAGAGGGAATGGCAAAGCTTATATCTAGGATTGGATCTGAGGCTATGCGCCAAGAAAGAGAGCCGGAATGTGATCGATCAAAAGACAGATTTTGGCTGACTTGTTCAATTAATTCGTTGCTCGTGAAAGGCCGAGGAATAAGCAATGTTTAGTTGGTCTGGTTGGCTGGCTGGCTGTCTGACGGGGGCTAGCTAACTGGCCGGCGCAGGGGTTTTGTGGGGGTTGTACGTGCTACTGTAGATATTTCAGCGGTCACGTCTTCCTCGAGAAGAAGATATGAGGATAAGAAGGAGCTGATGGAAAAGAAGAGGAAGAGAGAGGAGCCTTATGAAAGAGTCGAGAAAGAGAAAGAAAAAAAAAAGGGACCAAGGCCTAATTGTCCCGCTATGTAGCAAAAAGGGGATAGAGAGTTATATGAGTGACAATTAATGCAACTGGATTCGGACGCCTATTAATACCGAGATCCATTAGTTAGAGCAGAGCCTGGTTTGAGCCTAGATTGCGCACCTCACTTCACTTCAACCTCAACCACCACAAACCACCACAGCAACCATAAACCCCAATCCCCCCAATTCCCCCCAATTCCCTCCTCCGGAGAAATATCAACACCGGCTGCAAGACCAGATCTGGAAAATTCGGGAGACCGGATTCCACGGCTCCGAAGGAAGAAGCCTCAACAGAAAAGAAAAGAAAAGCCCAACCAAATGCCTTCTGGAACCAATTAATGCCCTACATACCACAGGGGTCGAGTGACTCCGAGTGAGTTTACTATTTACTTATCAGATGCCAGCCAGACTTGCCGAGGCACGATTCTCAGGGTCAGGGTTGGGTTGGAGTGGTTTTTTGGCGTGTCTTGTGTGCTGGGCGACATTGAGAGTGAGTCTGCAGGGATAGCGGATGACGTTCAATTGCTGAGTGGATGTTGAATATGATATGGAATCGTTGAGAGCGAGAGAAAGCTTGGTGGGGTTTGTGAGATAAGGAAGACATGGTAGATTGAGCAAGGGTCGGGGGGGGGGGGGGGGGTACATACTCTCTCCCATAATATATCGTCACCGGGCATGGCAGTCGAGACTCATAATTAAAGTCAAATAGGCAGAAAGGAACTCGACAACTGTAGCCTGTAAGTACTGCTTGCAGAGTAGACTTGATAGAAAGGGGAACACGCTCTACCGCGCGAGCCCGCTATCCATATCAATGACATATCAAGCGACTGTCTCACCGCTGCAGTCCCACGATATTGTCCTTTGTGTTTACTATCCCACCATGTACCCCCGATCCATTGTTTACTCACATCACAGAATTTAAAGTTTGCAAGACAGTCTTACCCTCCCTTACCTCCCTTACCTTGCCTGGTCGTACCGGGGATGTCGTGTGCTGCACGTGCGGAAGGGAGCGAACCTTAAAGCTGCATGTCTGCAGCACAGCTTAAGCTTTGTCGTATCGATATCAGAAATAAGGTACAGGTATTTTGAGTACATGTATTTCTTATGGGCACCCTGTGAATCCTGGAATCCAACGTGGGTGCCGACAATGCCAGATTGATAGACCAGCTGTCGAGGTTGAAGCCTGTCTAGCTTGCAGATACGCAAAGATCATCTAGGTCTCCAAATCTAGAGAATGCTCGACCAGTGCCCTCACTGGTATATCTATCTGTTCTACTTGTACAGTGCTAAGTGTTCTCAGCTAACAAGCCCAGGCCATATGCATTGCGATCCACAGCTACGTACTACCCGAGCACACACATGCACCCAGAGCCCAAAAAGGCAAAGCTACCACCAACGTACTCTACTCTTCTCACCCATGGCATTGGCCCACCGGCGACGAACACTCAAGTGTATTTATCTACATGTACTTACGCCTCCACGAATCAAGAAGGAAGAGATCTACATATGTCACTAGACCAGACCCTGATCTGCCCCCCCCGGCTGTGCAAATATAACCACCATACCCGTCTTGGCACCCTCTCCCTCTAAAAAGCTTGTTACCACGCGACACCCCCATTCCCATCTCCTCTCCACAGTAATTATAAGCTAACAGCTTCCTTCCTTCCTTCCTACCGACTCTACATATCTATCCCACAGCACCTCCGGGGCCCTTACTTACCGCATCTACAAGTCAGCTACTCAGCACCAACACCATGTTCAAAGTACGCCACCCCCCTCTTTCCCCCTCCCTCCTCTCCCCCTCCTTTCCCACCAAGCTAACCCCTCCCAGCGCTCCCCACCCCTCACCCTCCGCGCCCACCGTGCCACCTCCGTCGTCCTGACCCCGGGCGAACTGGTCGAGATCCGAGCCGCCCAGCGCACCTTCGAGGGCGCATACATGCGCACGGCGCTGTCGCAGTTCAGCTTCGCGCTGGTGATCCTGAAGATCTTCACGCAGGAGTTCTACAGCATTGGCGCGCTCTTTGCGGTGTTTGGCGCCTTCATCTTGGGCGCGAGCATGCTGAGGAGGAGGAGCGGGAATAAGCAGTTCTTTAGAGACGGCGAGGGCGAGGCGGGGAAGAGGTTTAGGACTAGTGGGAATGTGGGTGCTTCTTTTTGACCTTTTGGTTTGGTTTTTTTTTTTTGGGGGGGGGGTAGAGGGGAAAGGACTTTGGTTTTGGTTTTTGGGTCTTTGGAAAGAGTGCTAATGGTGAGCGGTGTAGGTTGTGGCGTTGGTGACGGCGATTAGTGTCGCGGCGTACTCGACGCTGCTGGTGCTGGTTTTGAGGTTAAGTTGAGGGTCTTTCGAACTCTCCTTCTCCTTCACTCTCTGTGTGTTTTGTGTTTTTATGTCTTTTTTTTGTTGTTGTTGATTGGTGGCCATGATCAGATGAATGGGAGAGACTCGAAGGAAAGGGTAAGGGAAGGGAAGGGAAACGGTAGGCCAAAATCAAACCGGACCGGACAGGGCCCATCCCCATGCGTAACGATGAAGTGCAAGTTAGCGGGCGTTTGTTTTTCATATTTTTTTTTTCATAGTATTTTTATTGTATATTATTCTGTAGCATGCGTAAAGTACATGTATCTTTTGCTCGATTTTACTTGACTATTTTCTCTGGAGTACTCGGCGATATTGTTTCCTAGATAGCTAGCTGGACATTTGTTTCTCCACTTACCAGCCCTCACATGAGCCCTCAGCTGGTACATAGCACCATCTTGGCACCCCGACGACGAAGCAGAACAATAGCTGCCAAGCTACATACATATTCCTCCGCCGACCGAATCAATGATACCTCACACATGTCTTTCCATCCGACAGAGCACATCCGACACATCAGCCCAGTCCAGCCCCGGCCCGCAGCAGCACGGCTTTCCCTCTTCTCTCTTTCCCGCCCCGCCGGCCAATACAACCACTTGATCGTGGTCCAGAAAGAGGAAAAAGCATCCTACAAAAAAACGGGGGTTACCGGGTTTCTTTGTTTCGTGGAGCCAATCGCCATCTCAAGGCTTAAAAAAAACGGGTGTGTGCTGGTGGACATGTGCACTTTTTCCCATTTCCCATCCCCCTCCAAAACAACCTGATAAACTGTCGTCTCGCTCGCCGGCCCCATCTCGTTGTTGCTGTCATGTTTAAATAAGATTGATTGATCGATGGGGCGGTCGAAATCCAAACGTCGGTTGGGTTGGGCCCTGCGTCATTAGTTGGAACTTGGCCTGGGCCTGGCCGAGCCAAAAGTAATTATCTACAAACAGGAAAAAAAACGTTTGGATGGATGCTTATGAAGCAGCTGCCGAAACCGCGGGGAACCCTGGCCTTAACTAAATACTTATATATCGACGAGTAATCGATCCGTGCTTGCTCTGGCTTACCATGCCTCTCTACATATGCACAAGTATATGTAAACGCCAAAGGTGAGGTGGAAGGAGAGGGAGAGGGGAAAAAAAACAAAGAAAATCATTACCACTCTTGCCTGTCCGCGAATAGAAACCCCCCCAATAACTACAAGTCTACTCTACAACCTTGTGAAAGTCTCACATCGGCCGATTCCCTCAACCAGACCTGTCTAAGAGTAGATAAGTGACTCTGACAGAGCTTACTCTACATACTACGCACCCACCGCCGATTAGAGTAGAGTTATATAAAAAGCAGACCCCGACCCTTCCCTTCTTCGTTCTGCTCCCCCACCCCACCCTACAGCACAACACAGAACACAACGAGCATTAACTGTAATGCTCGGCCTCCAGCTCCCACTTGCCCTCGCGGCGGCGGCAGCCGCCTACTTGGCTTCGGTCCGCGTACTCAGATACCGCCGTGTCAACACAATCACAAAGAAGCTGGGCTATGAGGGCCTCACGTCCGCCCAGATCTATGAGAAGATCACACTGACGGATGCCCAAACCGTACAAACCGAGCTTTTGCTCCGAGAGTTCCCCAAGATCATGTATGTTTCACTTCAATTTGCGCTCTTCAAGGTAAGGAAGACCCCCCCTCGTCCGCGCCTCTCGAGTCTAGCTAGCTATGGATGGCCGGGCTAAGAAAACAAACCCCATGGGGGTTACATATAGACATATGCCTTCCCATTCATGAGCGCCATTCTCGTCAAGTCCGGGCAGCTCGGCACGGCCAAGCCCGCCCCCAAACGCTACGTCGACACGGTCGTCCTCGTCGCCGAGTGGATGCGCTGGCCGCTCGACTCGGAGCGCGCCTCGCTCGCAATCGCCCGCACAAACTATCTGCACTCGCAATACGCGCAGTACATCAAGCCCGATGACTTCCTCTACACGCTCATCCTCTTCGCCACGGAGCCCCTAATATTCATCTCCAAGTACGAATGGCGGCAGCCCACGGAGCTCGAGAAGGCCTCATTTTGGCGTTTCTGGTATGAGGTTGGTGTTAGGATGAATATACCGCCCGAGACGATCCCGAAGACGTGGGATGCGATGGCAGAGTTCGCGAGGGAATTCGATGAGAAGATGGAGCCGGCGGAGAGCAATCACCAGGTTGGCAAGATCACGTTGGGGATGCTGCTGTGGTGGTGCCCGGAATTTGCGAAGGGATTTGTGACGATGTGTGTTTGCAGCGTGATGGGGGAGCCACTGAGGAAAGCTATGATGTAAGGGATATCCCAAACCTGCCCCCCCCCCCCCCCCCCCCTCCCTCACTCTCCTTCCAGAATATCAGTAAAGAAAATTGATGGGCTTGGATGTTGACATTTGATTTGGGGTACAGGTTTCCCGAAGTTCATCCAGTAGTGCCACCTATCGTCAACTCCGTCATTGCTCTCCGCAGGTTCTACCTAAGGCATCTTAGTCTCCCGCGCATGAGGCGGGTGGAGAAGCTTAGCCCGACTGTGAATCCGGAGACTGGGTGCTATAACATTGCCGTCTATGACGTGGATCCATGGTATGTTTCCGCCGCCCACAGCAATAGCTTCTGGTCCTGGTATGCGTGGGCAACAGGGAGGCCATATATTCAGAAGGGGAAGCATGATGAGGGCGGATACCGTATTGAGGAGGTGGGCCCGAAAGTATTCGAGGGCAAGGGTGTGGATAAGGTGAAGAAAGATGCGGAGAGGATCAGGGAGATGGGCGTGGGTGCCGGCGGGGGTGGGGTTTGTCCCTTCAAGATCTGAGGAGAGGTTGAGTTACGGCCAGTGGAATTGCGGATATGTTGTGTATGGTTGACTATGGGGGGGACTGCGAGTAAGTAATTATACTTGGTTATGTCTCGAGGTGTAGTTTATGATTGTCCACGAATATAAGATCTGATGTTGGTATATGCTTTTGTCCTACGTACCACCAGATTATGCACTGTACCACACCCAAGAAAGTCTAAAATCTTTATATATTAAGGCGGGAGAGGTTCCTTCCCTTTTATATGATTATGAATTTTCCGCAGCCGGCTAATGTAGAGTATAGTAATCACAAGCTTTGGGTTAAGTGATAGGCAAGGTGAAGAGGTAGCATGCAGCCGATAATTCTTTACCAGCGCGCGCCTAGATTCAAGGTATGCCTGCCGGCCACGAGTCCGAGTCCGGAGTTTTCTCATCTCGCATGATGATTTGGGCCTTCTCGAGCCTCTCAGGTACATACGAGATGAAACATCTGGCTGGCTTAATTGATCAGGCGGTAACTAGCTGTGACTGGTCAGACTGCAGCTTGGCTATCTGGATTACAAGTACATGTAGTTGTTCCTCTAATTATGTATGAACGGAGAGAGGAGTACATATGCTGGCTGTGGGAAAAGGATTGTCTCGAACCATGGACTAAGAATGCATTCTGCGGTATGATATCATTATCAATGTAGTTGTTGTATTATATAATGTTTTGCAGTTGATGTGCATGTTCGTGACTTGGCTCATGGGTATGCAAGGTTTGAAGATCAGTTTGTTGAGATGATCCTAGGTACTCAATGACAGTTCATATGTGTATCGTCACCAACGAGTGTGAAAACATTATGTGGCTATATATATAGTTCTATGCCATAAATCATGGGACGGCGCGGCGTAGCAACCTCCCGGGCCACCGCAACTACCCACCCAGCTACCACAATTGATCCTTTGGAGAGCTGGTTTTTTGTATAGTTGTTAAATAGTAGCTAAATAAATAATTTGACATTTAATATCTTGTGTACCAACCCCTTGCCTTTATAACAGCTCTATGCTCCTAGGCATGCTCTCAACTAGCTACCAAATAAATCATCAGGTAACAGTTCCCAGCAATGAATTAGACCTTCCTCCACGAGGGGCTTTAATACTTAAGGTGATCTAGTACCATATGCCAAATGGGGGTACTGTTGATGGTAAAGCTTCTTGAGGTGTACCCAAACATGTTCAATGGGATGGAATAGGCAAGCCAGTCCTCCAGAACATCTACCCTATTCTCCTCCAACCAGAGTTGTAAGACTCCGGTTTTTTGCCACAGCAGGGAGGCTGGTCATTCTCTCCTAGCTGTCTGGCGGGGTACATGGTCTCCAGGCGCCATCGGTGGTGGTGAAAGATTTTGTGTTCAGGCGTTGCGACCTCACGCCTTCCCATGACTTATGGCATGGCGCTGTACATATATAGCCGAGAGGATATAACCGGCCGAAAGACAAAAGAGCCACGACGCTAGTCACACGAGTTTAATAGGTGGTACCAGTGACCAGTCCGGAAGCAGTTGGCGGTAGCTGCCATCTATATCATTGTGATACAACGCCCCTATATAGATATCTCCTCCAAGTTTTACGTTGCAACCACGTTACACAGGCAGAAAAGTCTTTAACTATTAGGCCTCACAGCCCAGAATAACCCCCTGCAGCCATGAGCACCAACCCCCCCCCCCACCTGGCAGGCCACCCCCTCCCAGAACACCTCCAAGCAAGGGCAGCCTTCGCCGCCCCCCTACTCCACCTAGTGGACAAGCATAAGCTCCTCAGTAAGATGGGCCTAGAGGATAAGTCCCCTGCCACTGACGACCTCCTACAACACATCGCCTCCACCTTCCATACCCAAGACCCCGGTTTGAACCCGGTTAAAGCCATCATCTCCCTCCTCCTAGGCCTCTCAACCCAAATTGAGAAACTCACCACAGAGGTCCACACCCTATCCGCGAGACACACCGCCGACGTTACCCTCCTCAACTCACGCATCAATAACTGCACTCCTCAGCACTCCCCAGCCTCCGCCCCCCAGGCCCGCCCTCCCCCTCAACGACAACCTACCAACCAACCTCGCCAGCCCTCACGCCCCGCCCCGGCCATTCCTCTCCCCCAGGGTTCTGCAACCGAAGGAGCAGAGCCCTACCTCAACGACCCCATCGAAACCATCGACCAAAACGGCAATAGACGCCTCCTTACCTATGCCGAAAAACTCAAACAACACCAGAACAACTCCCGTCCCGCCGCCCCCTCCCCCGCCACTTGGAATACAGGCCCCCGCAAACCCTCAGCTCCCCAACCAGCAACAAACCTCCCCACCGCCCAACGCCGGTTCTTCGCAACCAGATCCAACCCCGCCCCCTTCCCGAACCACCAGCAACTCGAAGCGAGACTCCCCTCCGACCTCGGAAGGGTCCTAGCCAACGCAGGCCTCACCCACCCACACACCGCCCTACAGGTCCAGGTCAACCGCAATGGCACAATTACCTGCACCGCCTCCCCCTCCACCCCCGCCAAAGACATCGCTCCCTACTTCCCCGGCCTCCTAGCAGTCCTGAACCTCGCCTGCAGCGCTACCGATAACCCGCTCAACGACTTCCAACTCGCACCAACCAACGTCGACTACGCCATCCACAACGTTCCCATCTTCGCTCTCGACGTCCCAGAATCCCTCTTCACTCCCCACCTCGCCGAAGCAGTTGCCCTCACCACCGGAGCATCTGTCTCCAGAGCCCGATACCTCTCCAAGCCCGAAAATAGAATCGGGAAGACCACCACCTCAATCGTCATCTCCGTCCCTGCCAACGACACTGACAAGATCGGAGACCAAATCCGCCTATTCGGACGCTCCCGCCGATGCAATAAACTCTGGCCAGCATCCCCCAATACTCTCTGCCGCAAGTGTGCCCGCCTAGGACACGCCACAGAAGGATGCCAATCATCCTCACCAACATGCCCACTCTGCGCAGGCAACCATCTCCGCAAAGACCACCGCTGCCCCAACCAAACCTGCCCCAACAACGGCCACCTCAAACCGGTCATTGAGTGCTGCTGTAACGGAGCCATTTCAACTGTCTGGTGTATGAGTACACACAGGGCCCGGTTACATGCTGAGAGTTATTGTTAGAAGCCAGTTGCACAGTGACATGCAAGTACCGGCAGTGTGGTTAGCTACCAACTGTCAGAGTAACTACATTCTGAGCGCTAGGAAGAGGATCTACTCATGGGAGCAATGACTGACGAGTCTGTGCCTCGCCAATGATTAGAAGGCTAGCCAGAGTGAAGCTCTGAGTGCTCAGCGATCCTCCACATCCTCTGAGCATTGGAAGTCCGCCAGCAGTGGAAGAGACTATGCCTGGGAAGTCTACAATAAGCGGAAGCTCTACAGCAATGATTAAGCTTACACCTGAGCGGCAGCTCATTCATGCAGGCCCCTAGTTGTGTGGCAACAAAGGCTGCAGGTGTTACAAAGGCTTTGACTAAGGGTGGTTGCCTTCGGAATCGGAAGCACTCGCTGACGCTTAGAGAGAAGCGGGGTAGCGATGGTATTGCTCCCCTTCCACTAGGAGGCAGCACCGGAACTTAGTAAGGAAGTAGGAGCAGAGAATAGAATCCTTTGGAGTATAAGTACTCAGGATCATTCCCGCCCAACTGACCTGATCCTCATCTTCGAGTAGACCATTATCGGTAGCAGAGCCCTTAAAGATTATTGAGTTCTAGCGATAGTATCTTTGAATAAATCTGCACCTGATTTCTATCTTGCACGGCCGCATCTATTCTATTGGATTCTAGCGATACATAGATAGGCTGCCCCCGTTACAGCTGCGCCACCTGGAAAGCCAAATGCATTAACTGCTCTGGCAACCATACAGCATCCTACAGAGAGTGCCCCGCCAGGCGTACCCGCACATCGCCTGCCCCTCAGGGCTCCGCTCCTGCTCCTCAAACCTCCCCAAACAGCCCCCCACCAGCCACCCACCTCCAACCCGCCACCCCCCAGTCCACATCAGTACCCGCACCTCAACAAGAAGAGGCTGCGGAAGAGGACTCAACCATGTCGCAGTAATGCCAGCACGATCCTCCTCCCTCCCCTCCTCCCCCCCCCCCTCAATCACCCACCATTCAGACATATCCAGCGGAGATCCTTCCAGCAATCTCTTTACAATAATCCAACTGAACTGCGCAAGAAGCAACGCAGTCTTTCTTTCACTCTTTTCTTCCTTCTCTAAACAACGCCCCCCCCAAATTGTCGCAATACAAGAACCCTTCACCCTCCTCAACCACCCCCTTAACGCACCAGGATACGAATGCGTTTACCCCCCAACTGCAGAAGACGAACCCGTATCAGTCGCCTTCTACTTACACCTCGACTTCCTACAACACACCTCCTACTTCCCCATCAACTTCGACAGAGGCGACGTCTTCGGCATAGCCATCTACTGGAGAAACCCCGATAACCCCCTCCTCCCTGCACAACTAGAAATAGTGAACGCCTATAACCGACACATCTCACCCAGCAGAAGATCAATCCTCCCGGAGACGATATTCCGCAACACCAGAAACCCCTCCATCATCTGCGGGGACCTCAATATACACAACATCCGCACCGACCCTCATCGCACCATAAACAGAAGAGAGGAGTCACTCTCCTCCCCCTACTTCTCTACAGCCGCAGCTAATGGCTACTCCCTACTCAACATCCCCGGCAGGATCACCCGAATCTCTCCCAACCCTCTTCAAAGACACGGGGTCATCGACCTAGCCTTCGCAAACCCCCCTGCCCTTAACCTCTTCCACTCATGGTCCAACAGACTTCCCAATGCAGGTTCCGACCACACACCAATCAAACTACAGTTCACTCTCTCCCCCAGCATGACCTCCCTCCCCACTCACACCCCCGACTGGAAAAAGGCCCCCTGGCCCGCAATCCAGGAATCACTCCGGAAAACCTCCCTTCCCCCGATCTCATATCCAATCGACCACTGGTTTGGAAGCGCCCTAGCAGCCATCACCGAACCAGTCCTCGTTGCCACCCCGTCCAAAAGGCCGTCTACATGGTCGAAGGCATGGTGGTCCCCATACCTCTCAACACTCAGAAGGATCTTCAACTCCGTCACCAGAGCATACAGGAAAGGACTTTCACCCCCTTTCGAATACAAAGCCGCCCGCAACGCATACTTCTCCGCCATCCAGGAAGCCAAAAAAAGACACTGGAACGACTTTATAGCCCAAGCCGACTCACAACAGGTATGGGCCCTCAGGAAAACCGCGACCCGGAACAAGGAGACTAAGCTCCCCAAATTCCCAAATGCCTCCTCCCCAGCCGAGGTCAATCAAGCCCTCATATCACACTTCTTCCCCCCACAACCAAACCCCACCACAGCTCCCCAACCGGGCTTCTTCCCTGATACCCCAGAAGTAACAGCCGACGAAGTAGCCAAAGCATTAGCCGCCTCCTCAAACAACTCAGCACCAGGACCGGACACTTTTCCTCCCGTAGCCTGGAAACGAATCCACCAAGGAAACCCATCCCTCATCCCCCAACTCCTCACCCCCCTCCTCAGAAGCGGGTATCACCCGATAGCACTTAAGAGCGCCCTCGGTGTCATTCTCCCTAAGCCCAACAAGCCAGACTACAACTCCCCTGCCGCCTACCGGATCATAGTCCTCCTTGAGACGGTGTCAAAAATCCTCGAACGGATAGTGACGTATCGCCTCCACGCATTCGCCTCTTCGTCACGCCTAATACACCCCCATCAATGCGGCTCAATCAAAGGACTGTCCACAGCCGACGCCGCAACAACCCTCCTGCACGAAATCAGACTCCTCCAACGCGGGGGACTGAAGGTCTCCTCCCTCTTCCTAGATGTCAAAGGGGGCTTTGATCACGTCATCCCCTCAGTCCTAGCAGATACCCTCCGCAGCAAAAACACCCCCCCATACATGGTCCAATGGGTCCTCTCATTCCTATCGGACCGAAAATGTACCCTCCTATTCCCAGGCGGCCCACGCGCCTCCCTTCCAGTAGCCGTCGGAGTGCCTCAAGGCTCCCCCATCTCTCCTCTCCTATTCTGCATATATGTAGCGCCACTTCACACGGACCCAACCCCCGGCATCACCATCTCATATGTCGATGACTTCGCCTTCACAGTCGCCTCCCCATCCCACCAACAGAACGTCGCACTGCTAGAAAATGCCTTCCAAAAGGCAACAGACGCAGGCACCCCACGCAACATCCACTTCTCCCTCCCCAAAACAGACCTCATCCACTGGCGCACCAGCGCCGATAGAAGTGCACCCTCCACGCTCCCCATTACACTCAACCGGACCCCCCTCAACCCCAAAAGAGAAATCCGCTGGCTGGGCCTTCAGCTCACCGACAACTTCAACACCTTCAACCACTTCTCTAAAAGGTGCGCCTCAGCACAAACCTCCTTCGCCATCATAAGAGGATTCACTTCAGCAGGCAAAGGCCTCACCCTCCTCAATTGCCGACGACTAGCAGTCATGGCAATCCTCCCCATGCTCACATACGGAGCCTCCATCCTTGTCCCAACAGCACGAGCACTCAAGAGACTCGAAACCACCTGGCACTCAGTCCTCAGATGGGTCACCAACTGCTTCAGATCAACCCCCCTCTCAATACTACAAGCCGAAACATCCTTCCCACCACTCGCCCTATACATCCCCTCCCTACGCATCAGATATGCCGCGAGAATCCAAGCCGCATCCCCCGCATACAACCCAGTCACCGCACGCACCCCAGACTCCTTCCACACACTCTCCACCTACAGAGAGACATCTCACCGACACCTACTAAGAGGCCGCCCAAACCCCCCCGTCAATTGGAACTCGACCAGGAAAGGGGTAGCCCGCCTCCCCATAGACGACCTCTGCCACGCACTACTCACCAACTCACCAACCTTCGCCCAGAACCCCAACACCATCCACCCAGGCCTGGCACTCTCTATCAAAAAAGACACCATGCAAATCTGGAAGAATAACCCCCTACCAGACTACTACAAATTCCCAATCAGCACTCGTCCACACCCCCACCTCAAGCTCGACCGCTTCATCGCAGGACGCATATGCCAAATGCGGGCTCATAAAAAGCTACCTAGCGGCCCACCCAACATGGATGTCCCAGGACCTCCCCCCAACATGCCCCAGATGTCTACTCGAAGACGAAGACCTCGAACACGCCATCCTACGCTGCCCTGAGCGCAGTCCCCAGAGGGCAACCCACATCCCCTTTGCTAAAACCCTCGACGACCTTTGGTCACCCCCGCCTCACTTGCAGCTCTCTCCTCCTACATAAGGGCAACCAAAACCGGGTTCCCCCCACAAATGGGCCCTCCAAAATCCCCACCCTACATCAGCAAGCTCGCCTATTACCCAGGGCGCAGCCCCTACGTCCTGGCGGGCATTCTGCGCCACGAGCGCCCAGCGCGTCCGGCACCGCCAGAGTACAACCTTCGCGCCAGCTCCGCCGCAGGACCGTCCCACTCTCTGGGACCGCCAGGAGATATGGCTCACGTCCGGAGGGCACTCGCCAATGCTCTGGTCGCCTGGGCCGCCATGAGATTCCCTCCCCCTCCGGAGACGCTAGGATGGAGTGACTCCGCCCACAGCACCTAGGAACTTTTGCTTCTTTTGATTACGTCAGTAGTACACGCGAGCACTTCCCAATGCTCTCACAGTTTTCTTGAATGCTCTCACGGCACGACGAATGCTCTCACGGCACGGCGAATGCTCTCACGGCACCGCGAATGCTCTCACGGCACCGCGAATGCTCCCGCGAATGCTCCCGCGAACGCTCCCGCGAACGCTCCCGCGAGGGCTTCCGCGAGTGCTCCCAGAGCACTCACCAGTGCTCACAGAGCTGAGGCATTCGTCATACCCACTCAAGGTGAGGCAACCCTCACTTGGGCTCCTTTGGATTGATACACCGTCCTCAAAGGATAGGAAGGCCGCACCAGTCCCTCAAAAGATATCTAACGTGGGTATCCTCAACGCCGCTGTACGGTCAGTCGCGGGATACTGATACGAGCACTGTCCTGTATACTGGTGACGACTACCCAACCTTTGACGGACGTGTATGTTTCTGTCGATTCGTGAAAGGCATAATTAGCCTTGAGGTTGAGGCCATGGTACGGCTCGGTCTGAAAAGCTCAATGTCCATGCATAAGCAGCAACATGGACTGGAAAAAGGTGCAGGATGACTTTACTGGTCGGAAGACCAATGCCT